>NC_057939.1:4471992-4679492 GCF_018555375.3 Anguilla rostrata
CACATTGCCATGAGTACGTCTCCCCCAGGGCTCGGCAGAAGATAAGAGCGGCAAAGGCAAAGCAGCAGAATCAGGGTTCAGACTCGTTTTTTTATCTCTCTCCCTCTCTCTCTCTCTCTCTTTCTTTCTTTCTTTCTCAGTCGTGGCGCCACGTTTTCTTTTAAAAAAAACAAAAAAACAAAACATTTTAATCAGATTTCCCCGATGAGCTCTCTTCTGCACGAGGCCAGCCGCGTCCGCAGATCGAGCTGAAGCAGACGGGAGGAGGAGGAGGAGGAGGAGGAAGCTCCAGGTAGGTGGCCGGAAAAAACTGCCGCCGTTTCTCGAGGTGCCACGGAAACGCTCGCGGGCGAACGGCGGGGAGGCTGGGTGCCACCTGCTCAGACCGGAGGGCTTGAATTAGGGTGAAGTCCGTGCACCCTTCCCGCCAAACACCCCCCCCCCCCCCGCCTTTCCGACAGGGCATCGCTCGCACATGGAACGCGTTCGCCACGGGGGAGCGTAGCTGGGAGCAGGGCAATGGCGGCAGAGAGGACGGGGATGCCATTGTGGTGGTGGAAGCATGGTGCGATATCCAGATGGAGAGTGTGTGTGTGCGGAGTGTGTGTGCGGAGCGTGTGTGTGGAGCGTGTGTGTGTGTGTGGAGTGTGTGTGTGGGTGCGTGCAAGCAGCAAGATGCCAGATTTGGCTGCCGCTGGTGTCCCCTGGAACCCGATCCCTCTGGTCCACACAATCTGATTATCCTCTCGGCTCCAGCAACCTCCTTCTTTGTGTGTTTCTCCCTCCATCTTTTAAATGTGAGGGGTTTATCTTTCGCTCAAACTGCTTGCGGTTTTGAGTTTTGGCTGCTGATGCTTTCTGAAAAGGCACCCAGCTCTCTCGTGTATGTTTCTCATAGTGTCCCCGTGAAGTGTAAAACATACTGTACATTTGCATTAACTGAAACGATGATGAACTGCCGAACTGTACAAATACACTCGCAGTATCGTGGGGGTTCTAACTGTTCTGTAGCACAATCGAAAGTGCTTTAATTGTTCGTTTTAGTTTTTTTGCTGGAAATCAAAAGCACTTTTATGGCTTCCGCTCTGTCTGTGCAGGGCTGCGTTGTGCACAGGAAGCGTTGCTATTGGCATACCGGTTGGCACGAGTTGGCAAGCCGTAGTTGTCGACGTCCTTTAACGCGGGACAGCCCGAACGGCGAAGCTTCGCCAGGCTTCACTGTTACTCGCTGGTTTGGGCGGCTGGGTTTTTTATCCACAAACGCGGACTTTTCCCCACAGTGCGTGTGAAGCGTGTGCGGTAGCGTGTGCCGTGTGCGGTTAGCGTGTGCTGCTCGGCGCTGAGAACGCCCTGCACACGCACACGCGCATGCATCGGGCACCCGCGCCGTCCACGGCAACCCAATTCAGCGGAGAGCGCGCTTGTTTACCCCGCCTCGGATCGCTCCGTACCTCGGGTGGCAACCGGCCGTGGTTGCCGTGCACCCAGGGAAGACCTCGTCGGGAGGGTGGGGGGGTTGTGGGCTGCGCTTCTCGGCTTACATAATGAATTGCCTCACAGCGCTTGCATAACTCCCTCCTCAGACAGGAACATAACAAGAACAGCCGCGGCCCCTGGTCGCGTTTGCCAAGCGACACCAAAAGGCGCACACACACACACACGCACGCACACACACACACACGCACACACACACACACACGCACGCACACACACACACGCACACACACACACACGCACACACACACACACACGCACGCACACACACATACGCACACACACACACACGCACACACACGGCACGCACGACACACACACACACACACCACACACACACACACACACACACACAACTCGCGCTGCCGCTGAACTGTGGGTTGGCCAGATTGGCGAAGTAGTGGAGACGGAGGCTTGCGTTAATACACTACGTTACATTGCATTACATCCATTTAGCAGATGGTCTCGTCCAGAGCAACTTACAATGCTCTGTGTTCACGTGGACAGCGTCTGAAGCCCGTTTCCTTACTTATTATAACCATGGCCACCTTTGTTCATCAGAGAATATGAGAATCCTGGTCATGCTAGCAGTTAGCATTCTCTTCCTGCTACTTTGAAGCTGGCTCCATGCTAGGTTACGGTGCGGAGTTGTGGCGCTGTTGTCGGAATGTTGTGCACCACCAGCTGTTCCGTGACGAGTGTCACCGGTGGAGCTGGCTTCCTTGAGCTTTTCACAGTAAGATCACGAAAAACGTGTTTTAGCCTCTGCGACACCACGGATCTTTTGTCTCCCTGGGTAAATCGTGTCTCTCCTGTCATCGAGGGCGTTGCCACGCTTTGTCCACCGTGTTTAATATCCGTTAATGAGCGGGGAGGCTCAGCAGCCATTGGACTGTGGATACTGAAATCTGGCCCTCAAATCCAAATCCGACCCACAGTTTTCTTTCCTCCCAGGTAATTAACTGAGTAATTAGCGCTGCTGATTGGCCGGACTGTCTGTCACACCTGACTCCCAGGTAAAGGGAGGGTGGAGAAACGGCAGTTCGCAGTAACGGGGAATTATGCCATTTGTAATGAGGAAATTTTTGAGCGGGACTGCCGGTGAGGGTTGGTGACTGTCAGCAGTTGCAGGGGGGTTGGGGGTTTGGGGTTGGGGGGGGTCTTCTGTTGTAGGGAAAGCTTTTGAAAAAAAAGAAGGAGGGCCAGAAACAGCAGTCCCATTGTGGCTTGACCTTGTGAGACTGCGCCGCTGCGGGTTCCTTCGACAGCCAAGCGCAGGAAATCGTTCGCCGCGCGTTTTTAATCCTTCGCCCCGCCCCTCTGGCGGAGAGGAGGGGTGCGGCCGAGCGCGTGTCCGGACGATCTTACCTTCGCCCCCGCGAGCCCGTCACGCGCGTCCATCTCGCGTTCAGCAGGTCAGCGCTGTGTCGTAAAAAAACCGCTGCGTTTACAGAGCGCTCGTTCCTCAGATAGCGCGTCGCTGTGTGCGAAGGTCACTGCTCCGCTTGCAGTGTCACAGTGAAATATGAATGTATTGTTTCCGCTTTGGATATGAACTCTCTTTTTTTTCTTCTTTAAAAAAAGGTCCTGATTGAAATGTATCATCTCTAAAGATTTTTTTTATTTATTGTATTTATTTATTTTTAATTGGCTTGAAAGGCCTTTCAGGTTTCAGTTGCCCCCACCATGTCCATAGAAAATAAACTGGAAGAATTTAACAGAAAAAAATCTGAGCATGTAAGTAATATAGGGTCTTCTGTGGAAAACATTAATGGGCCAAGTCTTCAAAACCAGTGTAGACAACTGCCAGTCAGAGCAACAATTTTCTATATGAGTAGCCATGATGCTGGAATCGAATACATTTTCAGCCTTGGACTTCAGATCTTCGCTGTAGTGAGCTTCAGCATAAACTGCATTAGATCATGAACAGTTAGCGCTGTTTTGCAAACAGGATGGGAATCAGCTAAGCTTGCTATAATATTTCAGTACCAGAGACAGCCACAACTATATCAGTGGAAACTGATTTTAAGGAGCGTGGAGTCATGTACAGTGTGTATAACTACATACAGCTTTGAGGGAGGTTAGCATTTACTAATCACTCGTGACAGCGAAGTTTTATGCTTCAGCATCTCTGACTGAGACTGATTCAGTGAGTGAGTGAATGAATCAGTGAGTCAGTGAGTGACTGAGTCATTGAGTCAGTGACTGAATCATTGAGTCAGTGAGTGACTGGGTCAGTGAGTCAGTGAGAGATGGCATGTAATTGTGTCACTCCCAAGGCTTGAGATTTCAGGCTTGCAACATATTGCTGCTCAGTTCAACTGTGCACACTTTAATGAGATTAAATCCATAATTGTAAAAGTAATCAAATCTAAAGTTTGTCAGCTCAAATGGCACAAAGGGACATGCCTGTTATTTGCATAAAGGGCAAAGCAATCAGTATCCTGTTTAGCACATATTAGAAAAAAGACACTTTTTGAGACACTGCACACAGGAGGCTCATCTACATTTCCTAAACCTGTCAAATGTAGACTGGATTTTTTAAACTGAAGACAGTTTAACTGTAGTCTGGATTTTTAAAACTGGAGACAGTTTAACTGTAGACTGGATTTTTAAACTGTCGACAGTTTAACTGTAGACTGGATTTTTAAACTGTAGACTGTTTAACTGTAGACTGGATTTTTAAACTGGAGACAGTTTAACTGGAGTTTTTAAACTAGACGGTTTTAAAAATCACCCGTAGGTTACTGGCAGCGTGTGAAGTCCAGCCACGCCCCAGGAGTCATTGCTGCTGCCCCTGCTCTTGAGGGTTGGCTCTCCGCTCGTCGGTCGAAAAGTGGAGTGGGCGTGTGTCCCGGCACACGGGGCGCGGCTTAGCTGCGGGCCGGGGGGGAAAGTGGGCGCTCTGAGCCCCAGAAACCGGCGGAGATAAGGTCCAAATTAGGGGATTAGTCACGCGGGGGAAGCGATAAACCCCCGGCACACAATGCGTGGCCCGCGCTGATTAATACCGATCGGACCCGGCCGCCCTGAGCCGCCGCTCGTCCCGCATTATCTCAAATCCCCACCTTTCAGAACCGGGCCTGTTCAAACGCACGCTCCCGCCCACCGCAGGGGCTCTGTGCGGTCCTGGCACCAGACGCCAGCGCGCGAGAGAGCTGCCAGCTTCCGGCTCCAGCTTCCCGCTCTGAAAGTTCTGCTGCGAACGAGTAAAGATCAGCGTTGGCCGTCCTGCTGGAAGTGTGGAAGCAGGGGGAGGAAGAGGAGTTAATGACAGGAGAGCAGTTTACCTCAGGATCGTGTTTTTTTTATTTCTTTTTTTTTCTCTCACTGAGGGACGCCCTCAAAGCAAATCCTAATGTGTGTGGTCTGGGCCAGTAGCTACCCGAACGAGTATTATGGTCTGTCATTGTCTTTCCACTGAGGTCCAGAACCTGCCATGCTTCTCTTTGTAGTGAATATTAAAAGATAAACAATCTGCAAACACCAGAGCCCTGTTCATTTGCATATCCTCAATTCTCAATGTGCTCTGTGACATTATATTGGAAATCAGCACCAGAGAGGAGAGAAATGTGTGATATTGCTTTGATAAAAAAATAAGCTTTTGTGTGTATATATATTACTGCAGTATTCAATATTAAACTAGGCCCAAACAGGAAATTACTTTCCCTCCCACAATTTTAATATTCTGGTTGTTTGGGACCCGATGTAGAAATATAAATTATCGCGAAGGCTTACTCGCGGTACCTTTCCACCTTTGAGCATTTGTCGTGCCGGGGGTGGTGTAGAGGAGGATCTAGGCGGTAAATGAAGATTGCAAGGTCCCTTGCAACACATGCCCACCCACAATGCACCTTGCCTCTGCTTGTTTATTGAGGCAGAGGCGGCCGGAGGGGAGTAATTATTACAGAAGGGCAAACGCGGACACGGAGGCCAGCCGGAGGACATTTTGAATATTTTATGAGCGTAATAAGGAACGCGGGAACGTGCAGAGGAATGCAGTTCTGCCCCCTTCCCTTTACACCACCGCCAACCCCACCTTAAAACGTTTCATACGCTCACCGACGCAGGAGGAATGAGGAATCCCACAATGCATCGCTGCAGGACTAGCTGACACAGTGAGAGAGGAAGCGGGGGGGTGGATGTAGCACCCCGGGGGGGGGGGGGATGCTGTAATGAACGAGGGGTTTTTATAAAGTTGTTTTCGTTTGACGCGCTGCTGAACGCGGTAGCGGGCGCGTGCGGCTGGATCTGATGGGCTTTTTTTTTTAGCGGGAGAGCTCGTCAGGGCCCGGGCCCCCCAGGCGGGCGCTCTGGATCGCGGCGCGGTGGCTCTGTGATTGAGCCACTGAGAGGCCCATTGTGCCTTAAGTAGCGGCAATGCCCTCCATCACTCTTCATGATGACTGACATCAAGGGCTGTACGAGACCGGGCAGGCGAGCAGAGAATGCCGCACACACACACACACACACACACACACACACCAGACTGTGGTGAACGTTCAGGCTTCGCCTGCATATGCATGTGCTACATTACGTTGAGTCCTTTCGCAGACACTCTTATCCAGAGCAACTTAACCCTTTGAAGAGTAGGCTTCTCGGAATGGCTTTTCTTTTCAAAGTTCCAAGTCATTGTTCCATTGTTTTCAGTCACCAGTAGTGATTGTTACATCAGCATTAGAATGCTCAGTTAAGAACATTCTAATTACATACTTGCAATGTATGTAATTACAATGAAATGACCACAAGATGTAAACATCACAAACTGCACTTCTACACGAAAAAATAACTGGACTGCGAGGGATTAGTTCAAATCTGATTACTAGTTGTCAAAAACCAAGGCGAACTCTTTCCATGCACAATTTCATTACTGCAGGCTCCATTGGAACTGGATTGCTATTCCTAAAGAAGGCAAAACACAGGAGATAACTTGCTCTGGTGTTTTTACATTACGTACCTGTTAAAAATCCAGACGTTGCATATTCGTGCTGGGATACAATGAAGCATCCTGTCGGTCATCAGTGAAATCGCACAACCTCCCTCTGTGAATCTAATCCAGCTTGAACAGGGCCTTGGGATGGAATAGTACAGGAGAAACAGAAGTGTGTTCACCCGATTAGTGCGTGCAGCAGTGCCTGAGCTGGCTAGCAACATTCACAGAGCAGGGAGTAAAGAAGCAACATCACTAATAAAGTGCTTATGCAAGTTAAATTATAAACACATTCACAATACATCCATAACAACCCCATAACACAAATAAATCCTGAAGTATAAAAATACCCTGACCTAAAAATGATACAAATGGAGGGAGGCCGGTGGGCTGAGAATGGACAAAGATTCTGCTGTCCTGACCACTTTTATGTGTCTTTATATATCTTTCGTGTGTCTGAGAGAATGCTAATCTGTCTCTCTTTGGCCCTCTACCGCTGTTTTATTGACTCAATGGGTTCTTCAATAAAGTCTGGTTTCTGAACGCCACGCGCCACCAAAATCATTCACTGCAAAACTCTTTGAGGTGCATTGTTCCGGGTTTGATGTTCATGTGATTCACAGCTGTGTCATCATATTTATGTCTAAAGAATCACTAATTTATTAAGTTATTAAGACGTTGCTGTGTGTCAAAGGGTGTCAGTTCCATCTCAATTCAGTCAATTCAGGACAGGAACTGGAATTCAATTCGATTCATTGAAAAAATCCTCATAGAACATCGTGGGCATTCTTCAATTAATGCATTGATGTGCGGTTAATTTCCTGAATTGATTGCACTGAAGTGGAATTGACTCCGGTGTGCACCTGTGCATGTGTGTGTGCATGTGTTCAGCACAGAGGTGGTTAGGACACTGAAGAGCAGAGTTTTTCTTTAATTGTTTTTCCTAAAAATTTCCAAGAAGGGCTGAATTTGGAAACTTGCTGGTAGCTATGTGGGGAACTGAGCTGGTATGTGTTTGCAATCGTCATATTATGGAAACCAATTGAACAGTAGTTTTGCATTAACACTAATAACACCAGAATGACCAATAGCATAGACCTTTGCATCTACAAATGAATGTAGGAGTGCATGAAATAACGAAAACCTGCGCTTGTTTCGCTGGCATCAATAAAAGCATATTCTTTCAATCTCTGAGTCATGCCGCATCAGGACAGTCTGCAAATTCGATTTGCAGAAAGGGAGATAGCTGCTGCCTGAGAAAGTCTGTGCTGTTTGTAGTTAATGACCTCCCCAGTGTTGGTCGTGACCCTCACACAAAGCGAGCAGAAGGGGATTCCCCGTGCTTTCCTTAGTTATTTGGAAGGAAATTGAGCTGAGAAAAAAATCAGAGATGTAGTTTTGCGAAGGCGGTCCGCCTGGGAGAATTCACCTGGCGAGTCTGCTGCTCACCTGCTGTAGCAGCTCCTGGGTTTTTAGGGCCAGTTCACCTGCTGTAGCAGCTCCTGGGTTTTTAGAGCCAGTTCACCTGCTGTACCAGCTCCTGGGTTTTTAGAGCCAGTTCACCTGCTGTAGCAGCTCCTGGGTTTTTAGAGCCAGTTCAGCTGTACCAGCGTGTGGATTTTTAGGGCTGTGTTGTAATGTGCTGTACCAGCGTGTGGATTTTTAGGGCTGTGTTGTAATGTGCTGTACCAGCGTGTGGGTTTTTAGAGCTGTGTTGTAATGTGCTGTACCAGCATGTGGGTTTTTAGGGCTGTGTTGTAATGTGCTGTACCAGCGTGTGGATTTTTAGGGCTGTGTTGTAATGTGCTGCACCAGCGTGTGGGTTTTTAGAGCTGTGTTGTAATGTGCTGTACCAGCGTGTGGGTTTTTTGAGCTGTGTTGTAATGTGCTGTACCAGCGTGTGGGTTTTTAGAGCTGTGTTGTAATGTGCTGTACCAGCGTGTGGATTTTTAGGGCTGTGTTGTAATGTGCTGTACCAGCGTGTGGGTTTTTAGAGCTGTGTTGTAATGTGCTGTACCAGCGTGTGGATTTATAGAGCCTGTGGATTTTTAGACCCACACTGTAATGTGCATGTGCCCCAGTTTGCAGCTGGCAGCCGGCTGCAGCTTCTTATGGGAGCAGGACGGGTCAGACCGAGCTCGGCTAGCCCACCGAGGCGGAACGGATGACGTGAAGCATCCCCCCATAGCCCCCCACCCCCCCCCGAAGAGTGACGCGCGACAGGCCGGTGGTGGAGGAGGAGGAGGAGGGGCGTGGCCGCACGCCAGGGAGAGGGGAGATCCAAGTCCTCCTGCGAACACCTCCTGCGTTTGTCGCCATGGCAACCGAGTCTCCTTCCACGCGCCTGGGAGAGAGCGCTGTCACTCTGATTTACACGCGAGAGAGAGAGAGAGAGGAGAGCGAGAGAGAGAGAGAGAGAGAGAGAGAGGGGAGAGAGAGAGAGAGAGTGAACGAGAGAGAGAGACAGAGAGAGAGAGAGAGAGAGAGACCACGTGCTCCTCCTCTGCGTTCCCCCCACAACAAGCCGCCTCTTCTTATTGCCTGGCGAATCCCGCCAATCCTTCCCCCCAGCCGCGAATCCTCCCCTCGCCTCGCCGAGCGCGCGCTCGCCCTGTGTCTCCGCCCCGTGTCTCCGCCCCCCCGTCTTCTTCGTCGGCGGCTCTGGAGCCTCGTCCCTCCGGCCGCCGCGTACGTTCTGTGTTTTTTTTTTTTTTTTCCCTCTCGTGCCTACGCATAAATCGCCGCCGGCGAGCGCGGGTGTGAGCCAGCCGCCGGTGCGATCGCTCATAAAACAGCCACGGCACGTCCCCCCTTACCAGGGAAAAAAAGAAAAAAAGGCAGGAAGGAAAATGACACGCTGATTTACTAGTTTGTTTACTTAGCGTTCGCCCTTTTCGCGGGAGTCGCCCGCCTGACGGAACCGGAGGCTCCCAGGGGAAGGATGGAAATTAGGCTGGTTTCGCCGTGAAGGGGGCTCCAGGCAGGCGGAGCGCCGCTGTGTGTTTTCTGGGTCAGTTGTGGGGGGGGGGGGGGGGGTTTCGAGAGACACGCCACCCCATCCTTGAATAGATTTATGTGGGCGTGCTGGATGGGGAACTTCTACTGAGCCAAGCCCTTAAAATGTGCATCCCTTTCAGCACGGAGGCTAGCAGTCTGTCCATTGTGCCTTACAGAGCCTCTGGAGGCCATTACAAACTCTAATTCAAATCAATAACGTTATTGGTCTAATTTATGAGATGTCATTTATTGGCAAATTACATTTAATTGGTGCGAAGCAGTGGTTTCAGGGTCAGATGACACGTTTATTTATTTGCTACTTATTTGTTGCCAGACTTGCTGTTTTATCTTATTTTTTATTTTTATTTTTACATATCCAGGGTAATGTGCTACAATACCGTATTATCATCTGTTCACATTGCTGGCCATTTGCAGTTAATTCAGGCTAAGCACCTTTAAACGGATACCAGAGCAGTGTTGCACCTCGGAAATTCTCTGGATTGCCTTCCTTGTCTTGCCCTTGAGCAAAGACTGTTAAACGCAGTAGAAAAAAAAAAAAAAAAGTTCCTAATGTGTTAAAGGCGAGTGTGTGTGCCTAAGCGGCTTCCAGAACAAATAAAGTTTCATTATTCAAAATAACCCCCCGAAAATGGGACGCAGATTAATGGAGTGTCCTCCAGGGCTGGTGTGCGCCACCTGGAAGAGCAGGCGACTCTGGCGCTCAAGATAATGAACACCTTCGATCAAGATGCCCCTGCGCGGCTTCGCCAGGGCAGGCCGTGCTGTCGCGCTCCGCCATCAGCAGAGAATGCATCACTATTAGCCGGAGTGGCTAGGTAAAGGGCGGCCGTCGCGTTTGCATAATTAGCGAGCCTCGCCGTGAGTCATTTGTGGCCGCCCGGGCTCGGCTACTGTACTGCGAAGCGGAGGCTCATGGGAAAGGTGCTTGATCAACATTACGGGCTGACAAATTGCGTGGTTAGCTGGAGGACTCTCCGAAAGGCTCCGGCCTATTTGTCTTCATCTCCCGAGTTAACGCTTCGGCTTTCCGTTCTGTTTCGCGAGAGGAACGAGCGCGCCATTGGTGAAGAATCACTGGATGTTTTCCCTGATTGGTTAAATAAATTTACATTTAAGCCGAGTGGTGGGACAAGGTTTTTTTTTTTTTCCCCCCCTTCCCCGGTCTCCATTTTGTATCGATTTTGCTCATTTGAGGCCTTGTGTATGGGCTTGAAGGAAGATTCCTCTCTGCTATGTCGGTAATGGCACTGGTAATGGACACACTCGAGTGCCGTGTGTGCTGGCTGTGGATCTGGAGATGAGAGGCTGTGACCTGACCACTGGAAAGGCTTGCCACCGATCCCTTAGAGTTCAGCCGGATTGCATCGGCAGAAACGCGTTCTTCCGGTTAAATGCAAAAGTATCGGGACAGTTGTGTCACTTTGGTTCCTTTATCTCTGTACTAATCAGATTCATATTTAAAATCAAACGACGACTAATTTCCCACGCCTGTCCCTGTACTTCTGCATTTAACTGTAGTTTTTGGTGTTGTCGAGATGTCTTCTACCTCGTGATGGACCTGTCAATACGGGAACATTTTTACAAAATGGAGGTAGTCTTCTGTGATTGCCTCTAATGGGCCGAGTGTTGGGGGGGGAAAGCAGAAAGCCAGATGGAGGCCATCTCAGCTGGGCTCTGTATCTGAACCTCCCCCCGAATCCTTTCCACTGTGAGTCCAATTTGAGCCCTGTTATTTTTACAGCACTGCCGAAGAGCCTCATGGCCATTCGCGTGTCCATTTTCGGTGCACTTCCAAGTAAAAAGCATTTAAATGTTTCTGTTATTTTTAAAACTATTGCAGCTGTCGGGACTGAACTGTTGTGAACTTTTGGGACTACAAAAAAAAAAATCTATTTCTCGAAAGGAATACAGTATGCATGGCTCTCGAAGGACATTTCAATACTAATGATAGGTGATAATAATGACAGCTCACCTGTTGTTATTCAGAAATTATATTAATGAATTGTCAACAGGAATCTGAATTATTCATGCGCTGGGTATTATAAAGTAAATTCTCCAGACACCTGTCATTTAGAACAAATGAGCCTTTTATTCAAATGAGTCTGTACATTGCGTTAAAGTCCGGATGCACAGACACTGCTGTATGTGAAACTTGTGCAATCTGCCAGCTTAAGAGAACTGTCAGTTTCCCTTCCTGTAATCCATCATATAGAGACAATAGGCTTGTAAAGATGAATGGGCACCAATGACAACCAGATAAATAGGGGTCTAGTTGAACATCAGATTCGCTGTAAGTGAATCCATTGTTATTTAATGGTATTGGTATTGTACAGAACCCACAATCTTTATCAGATGGTGTCCATCTTACAGACTGGGTATTTTGACAAACCAGAGGAGAGCTTTTGGGTGGAAATACTGTAACTTGCATAAATTGAAAGGTCGGTCCACATGATGCTAGCTTGGTATGTTTACCCGAAAAACATTAGTATTTTCCGTGAATGACCACAGGCCTTTCCAGCACATCTACAAAGTTTTGAGAAAACCTTTTACAGTAATCAATGATGTATCCAGCAGTGATATGATATGACAACTTAAGGGAATGTGTAACCAGGTATCTTTCAAGAATCCACAAGCATGACTGAAACAGACTATGTTGGATAAAATATGTGAACTGTCACTTAAAATCCTAGACAAAATGCTAGATTTCTACAGGACACTTCAGTTGCGTTCTCCTCCGTTTTTGTTAATGTGATTTGCGATAGATGTGACTTGTTTACTCCTTTCATTCAATGTCCTGTGGCAGTCCAGCTCATTAGCATTAGCATATGTAAACATTGTGCAGGCAGAGATGTGTGGTATACCCGTCGGGCCAAATGTTTGGGCTAGGGGGAGTGAGGGGGTGAAGGAGTATATTTTGGGTAATGCGGCCCAGCAGGGGACACCAGGAGCGGGGTTACAGTTTGTCTGCACGCGTGCGATAAAGGGGAAATGAGCGAGAGCGAGCCAAGGGTACAGGCGTGGAGTGACAGGAAGTCATGAGCGCCGCCTCTGCGGTTATCGTGCCAGAAGCACAGCGGGATGGCGGGATCGTGGGATGGCGGCACGCTCGCCGGTGCCAGTGCAGGTGCATGGCGTTCCTCTCTGACCCCTTTACCCGCCTCTGTTCTTCACTGCCAGGGTAAGTGTGCCAATGAAGACAAAGTTTTAATATTCTGACCTTCATTTCATTCACTGGCTTCTGGATTACCTCCCTGTTGCCACTATACAGTATTTATATACATATACAGTACATTTATTCTCCGAGCGAGCATTTGACTACACCGTTTTTATGATTTATTTTGGAATTACATACAAAGGAGGCAAGAGATTCTGCGTGTGGAAAAGCGAGGTTTTACTTCCCTTTTATCGTTAGACCGAAGCGTGACATTCACAGAATATAAGAGTAATGCTGTAAAATAATGGAGGAGTGTCAGTCGATGGCGGTAGCTGCCTGCTCTCAGCCTGATATATTTCATTTTCATGCATCTGGCTGATGCTCTCAGGCTGCGCACAAGTGCTCTCCAGAGGGCAGTGCGAAACGCTGGGTGATAACCAGGTGTTAAAAATATACCCACATAAATACACTGCTTCAGCAAGCCTAAAATGTGCATGCGGTGTGCACAGGTAACAGGCAACAGAGGAGAACAAGTCTGTTCAAAAACAAGTTAAATGGAAGCTTGTTCTCTTTCGCGTTCGGTGTCGAATTCAGGCTGTTCTGGTTCACCGGTGGATATGAGGTGCCACCTCGGTCTGAAGGCACAGCTCCTGTGCGATGCTGTCCTTCCCCCTGGCCTCAGGGCCTTCCCCATGGCCTCAGGGCCTTCCCCCTGGCCTCAGGGCCCGCTCTTAGAGTATGAGAACCTCCAGTGACGGACCCAGCCTCCAGGCTCCTGCCTCCACACAGCAGGGTGCCCTGTCCAGCCCTGCGGTCACTGAGAGCCCAGCATCGCTGCCTAGCATCGGGGCTACGGGGGATTCCCAGATTACTATGCCTCTGCGATGGGAAGCTTTGCTTTTCAAGGGAACCCCTCACTGAAATGAACATGGAATAATATGTGGTGGGTGGTAAATGAAAAAGGACTTACTTTGCTTACAGTATCCAGGGGCTGTGGTTTTAGTGGTCCCAAATTTGATGTGAATCCAAGACATTCAGTCTTGAGTACAAACACAGTAATGCAAATCAATGACCAGGAAAACCACACGTCTGGATGCAAAGACCTAGTCAGTGCCCCTGCAGAAGGGCAGAGTTTGGAGCCAGAGAGGCAGCAATCCCATTCTGTGTTCCTCTATTATGTTTATTTAAAAAATGGCCACAGCTTTCTTTAAAAAAATGAATTACAAAGAAATACATTTTGAAACAGTAACCAAATGAGCACTTCTTAGTTTCCACAAGCTCACACCCCGTTCATGTATTTCCTTGGTGGCGACTGATGCGCCATTATTATTATGACTCTGAAAAGCTTTAACTATAAATTTTTCTCTGATTTCCTCCTGTAGATTAGAAACAGAGATGTGCAGATCTTTTTTTATGTTGTTAATGTTTCTCTCAAGTGTCATACCTAGTACAGAATCACGTCTTGGACAGCATGTGTCCTGAATTATCACTTATGGTCAATTTCAAACATTCTGCATTATTTTGAGAGGTTGGAGAAGACTCAAAACTGCTGTGTGCAGGTTGACCTGATTATTTGACTAGAGGGTTGAAAAGATGTTATATGAGGATGATGAAGGTGTTATATATGGATCGTATAGACCAGGAGGATGAAACCCTGGTCCCGGAGAACCAGGTGGTTACAGAGTTATCTCACTTCACCTGGTCACTTGGGTCTGAACTGGGCACTGATTTTAAGGTGATTTTCAGCTCGTGGCTCTCCAGGACCAGGGTTGCAGACCCCTGATAATAGATAGTTTCAAGTGAATCTGTCAGTCATGCATCACCCAGGCAAAAGTTGCAAAAGAAAACACCGGTGTTTGTTGCATCACTCCACCAGAGAGACCTTGGTCTTTCTTAAGCCGCGGGTTGTGGCTAGTATGTGGCTTCATCAGTCTCTTAATCTTGCTCGCGTTGTTTTGCGAAAGATGAGTTGACAAAGCTGTTTCCCCGGTGACAAGCTGAGAGAAGCTTAAAATGGCTCAGCGCTGGAACCGGACTAATCCGGAAAACACGGAGAGCGAGCCACCTGGAAGCGTGAATGGAGATCGACTGTTTGATGTGCTTCAGCGTTGCACAAAGGGAGCCTTGGCTGACGGACGGATTGTTCAGTTGAAGCTCAGATTAGACTCCTGTGTGCCTGTAGATCAGCTGTATTGCGTCACTCCACAGAACAGGACAGAATGGGCAGCAGAGGGTGTGGCAAGTTCAGAATCAAGAAATGTGTGTATGACTTTGAAATTGAAGTCAAAATACACCCAGTTTAAATTTGAAGAATTTATTTGCAACCTTGTTATTAATCAGGCTCTCATTTTGTTGCTATAAATTGTTTTGTCAGTTATTAGCCAATGATCAAGCGAGCTGTAAACTGAATCTCGCTAGAATATTCAGTTTTTATTCATTCGGCTTTCCAAAAGATGTAAAAGATGGCATAAGTTGAAGTTCAGGTATCCATAGTCTCTGTAATTGACAACAGTGCTTAAAGCTTACTACCCATCATGCCTTCTCAAAAACAAATGCATTACAACTGTAACATCATGTTGAAAAATCACATTCTGTGTGTGCCAGTTACAGAGAAACTGAAACTGAAGGCCAGCACAGCTGTAGAAAGATATATGACAGGTGACTTAGGTGCATTAACTGTCTTAACTACTGCTTGTATTTTTTCCATAGATTGCGTTGTTGCCGTTCTCGTTTGTGTTAAACAGTTTAACCTTCAGGGTCCAAGTTGAACTATGCGGTTGTTCCCTGCACTTGGACCGGTACTTCTCTCTAGGGGTTTCGTCATACTTGTTCCTGGTTATGGTTATACACTTTGTTGTACGTCGCTCTGGATAAGAGCGTCTGCCAAATGTAATGTAATGTAATGTAATATATGGGATGAACTGCGCGTTTAATGCAAGCTTGATAGGGATGGTTCTTGCGGTCTCATGAATACACAGCACCGGTGAGGGGGTGTAGTGGCAGCGTCTGGCTATCCAGCTCAGCATAAATTGCTTCTAGCGCTAAATTAATAAATTCATCTCCTCATGTGTTGGGAAAAGATATTAGACAGGAGAAAATTACCTGTTTTTTTTTTTTTGTTTGTTTTTTTAAATATGCCCCTCCCTTGGAAGTTTTCTCTGGGCTCATCCATTGTAGATGGAGCCAAGATGGGAGAGGTGCATCCCCAGTTTCCTCTCATTTCCGTTTAATTGAATGTGTCAGTTTTGGCCCCTGGTATTTGCCCCTTGGCCAGTTCTGGCCTTTTGAAATATCTGCTCTTGGCTGAAAGTGGATTTTAAAGGCTTTGGGAGAATAATAAAAGCCGGGGGAAGAGGCTGGTTGGCATTTATGAATCAGACCTTTCTGGGCATTTTAGCTGGTGTTTGATCTGTCTATGTAAACACTTTGACTTGGCTTCACTGTTTTGAGCAGAATAGGTATATTTTGCAGAATCGTATTATAGCGCTCTTATTTAAAACCCCCAGTTCGTATGTGTGTTCAGCTATAGTTTTCTTTGTGTTGTTATTTAAGTAAACTTGCTGTATAGTGAAAGTGACAGTGCCCAGATTGTGGCAGTGCCAAATGACACCTTGAAAGGGATTATTTTGCAATTTCCTTTGCAAAACGTTGAGACGTCCTCTTTGTGCTTGCCTCCCTCCGCAGACCAGCTGTGTGTGTGTGTGCACGCGTGTGTGTGTGTGTGCATGCAGATGTGTACGTGTGTGCGTGGACGTGTGTTTGTGTGTGTGCACGTGTGCTCACTTAGCTCTGCCTGACATCTTGTATCCATAACTACAATCCCTCACTACAAATTAAATTTTTTTAAATTAAATGAGAGGGGGGAGGCCTAACGTTGTCTGAACATCGTCTTTGTTCATTTCCCAGCTGCCCAAAGTCACCCCTGGACACCAGAGTATTGTTCACGGGGCTCTTAGCAAACCCGTCCTGACATTTATTTGACGTTTAGTGTGTGTGTCCCAGATGCTTTATAAAACTCTGCCCCGAGCACAACCAGGCAGTGTTTGGCAGCAATAATCCTTCCCTGACCCATAAGCAACATCTACCATATAAGGTTAGGAGCATATTGCAGTTGAGTTTGAGTTGTGTGTGTGTGTTTTTTTTTTATTGTGTATTTTTTGCTGAGAGTGTACAAATGTCAGAAGGGCTGAGGAAGGGCCGTTGACCAATCAGGCGGCTTCTTTGTGAATCAGATTTCTGCCCGTTTTGATCTGCATCTTTCATCTCAATATTTAATAAGAGTCACATCGGCTTCTGTAGCAATAGCCGGCCCGTAAGCTTCTAAGATATACTTTTTTTTATTGAACCCCGTGGGGTAATTTGTCCTCTGCATTTGACCCATCCTCAGTTACTTAGGAGCAGTGGGCAGCTGCCTCTCTGTGCTGCGCCCGGGGACCAGCTCCAGTTCTGAGGCCAGTGCCTTGTTCAAGGGCACCTGCAGGAGCGGACCTAACATGCACGTCTTTGAGTGTGGGAGGAAACCGGAGTACCCGGAGTAAACCCACGCGAACACGGGGAGAACATGGAAACTCCACGCAGAGAGGATCCAGTCAGACCCGGATTCGAACCCAGAACCTCCTTCTTGCGAGGCGACAGTGCTAACCACTATGCCGGTGTTGCCCTTATAATGCCGTTTAACTTTTGACTTCATGCCCAAGAGCAGCTTAAGGGTCAGTGGTGGGGGTAATCTGAATCAAACAGTTGTAAACAAAAAAATCAGTAAAGAACCTTAACTGGAGATAAATCTCCGCAAATCTCTCGATTAGCCACATCTGCGGCTCCAAAACACCATTTTTTTCTTTTAATGCAGAGAGCTGGCTGTGTGCCAGTTTAGGGATGAAGCCGTCTTGTAGTTAATACATCTACTTAACTGGGGCTTAAAATGACCAGTGGCCAACTGCAGCAAAAAGACAATGGACTGTTTTCTCATATTGATGCACATGCACACGCACAGTAATATATATGCTGTGTGTGTAGCTTGTTGATATAGGGAGTTGGGGATTTAGCATAACTAAGCATAAGCAAAAATCCTTTTCTTGCTTCTGGGCAAATATGCATTTTTATATGCATGCTTACGTAATGCTAAATCAACAGAGGATAAGTATGAGAAAAGGCAGTACTGAATTAAATCTGAAGTCAGAGTGTCTCTGTGGCTTGATTGAACGGCCCCCCTCCTGGCGCTCTGAGTGATGTGCGACGTGTCCCTGCCTCCCTGTCGCCCCGGTTACGGCCCAGCGAACACATCGCCACGGCGATCGGACCGCCGGTCGCGGTCCTCCATTAATTAGGCTTCAAATGAACCGTGGAGCGGTTACTCAGGCGCCCGCTCAAGGAAGCCGAATCTGATCCCCCCCCCCCCCACGCCGCGGAGCACACCTTACTGTAACCACGTCCTCCGGCCAAACAGGAGGAGCAGCGCGGGGGCGGGGAGCCGGGCCGGCGTGAGATGAGTCAGAGAGGGGATTGTGGGTAGGGTCTAGAAGTCTTCTGTCAGGGCTGCTTGTTTACTAATACAGCACACACACACACACACACACACACAGAGAGAGAGCTGTGTCTGTGTCTTTCTGTTACTGGAGACGCCCAGCTCATTTCAGCACCATGCTCAGAGAACAGCTCCCTTCTGCAACCGATTGCAACCGCTGTTTGATCTGTACTGCAGAGACCGATCCAGTGTCTTACGCAACGTGTTATTTGTTTCACAAACTTCCTTGATTATTAGGTTTTAGGGAAGAATAGCATTTGAATAAGTATTTATATTTAATTAATTGCATTATGATTTAAATATTTTCCTTACTATTACTGGAACTGTTTCTCTTTTCTTTACATGCAGTGTTTTTTTTGTAGTACCAACATACTAAACTCATTTAACGGACTATGTGTGGCAATGTCAGATTTCACTAATCCCCGCGTATTATGGGTTCTGTGTTCATTAAAACCTTCTCTATTTGCACTATGTGTGGCCGAAAGGCAATCCTCCGCGTCCGAACATCTGTCCAGAATGTGGCGTATCAGATGTTTTATTTACTCGGCAGAGCAAAGCGGCGTTTCTGGTACAGTCCAAGATTAATCACACGAGTGTCCGTGTGTTCAGAGCGGGGGAAAGCAGCACACACGCCCCCCCCCCCCCGCCCCTTAGAGAAGGAATCCTCCCAGCGTCAGCAGAGCAAAGAGAACGGTGCTCGGGCTGCCTCGCAGTGCCGAATCCCGGCTGTGTCTATGACGTCCGAATGGAGGGAACCACGCTCGCGCTGTGATGGAAGAATCATTAGCTCCGTCTGTTCTGCCTGTTCTTCCATCGATATTTAAAAATTTATATATAGAGAGAAGACCCGCACACATTATGTTTACTTATTTATTTACTTTATTTATTTATTGTTTTGTTTTTTCTTCTTTCTTTTTTTTTTTTACAAGAAGCTTTCGTCAATGGAGAGCAGGTTGTTTAACTAGACGATTTCAAACTGAAGTAATTAACAGCAGCACCATTCAATAAATCACTTATCAATTAGGATTCAATTAATCACTTGACTGGTCAATTTAGTCATTCTGTCAGGCTGAATCACTGTTATTCCCACAATTTGATGCTGATATAAAGTTGGCAGCGATGGAATTTAACAAGTGTGATCAACTGAAGTTCAGAGTAACTGTCAGTCAGCAACACTGACACAGTTTGAGTCGTGAATACAACTTCATACATGTAAAACTGCTACCATCCATGAAAAGATAATCCTATTATTTACAAGACAGAAATGCATTGCACATATTATATAGTATATCTGCATATTATACAGTGGGTCTGCAATGAATGACGGTACATTTGCATAATAAAAACTTTAATTGCGGTCAAGAACGCAATTTAATTTTGAATATTTTTTTCTGAAAACAACTATAAGGTCTTTTCTGCAGCTTTTAATGCAGAGGGTAGTGTTGTGGATCATAGAAATAATGTTGTCATCATTCAGGTTAATGGACAAAACAAAACAAAAAAAAAAACAATGAAGTACATATTGACTGAGGCACATGTTGTTTTCCGATCCTAAGTGGAAGTCCTTAAATATTTGCAAATGTCTGCATACAAGTAAGCACATTTTTAAAAGGATTATTTTTCTGAATAGGATATGCGAGTTGAACAATGTTTCAGCCACGAGTCACTCAAATGGGAAGTTTAATGGAAAAGCCATCAATCCTTTGTTCAAATATAATGATGTTTCTGCAGCTTGCACGCGTAAACAGAAATGTTTCTCTCCACAGTAAACACGCAGTTCATGTCTCAGCAGAGTTAATTCTGTGAATTTCCTGTCGGGTTTGGGAGTAATTTTAAAGCTTTTGACCTTGTATGACGCGGTGAATAAAAACCACAGGCACTGCTTTCCCGCGGTCTAACAATTGATTATGGACCGCTGGTCATTGGTTAACCTTTGCTCTGTTTAAAGTGTTTTGAATCAATGGCGACAGCAGCCTGGAAACAATTAAAAAGCGGGTCCTTATTGAATTATCGAACGCTCTGTCATCACATACACTGACCAGCAGTCCAGCTGCTTTGGTTGGGGGTCACATGATCTTTGGTCGTGTGCTCTGCGTTGTGGGATTGATTGGCACATGCAGCAGGGACTGGGCGACTGTGAGGGTAGCGAACGCTTTTGAAGGACACAGGACTCTTCCTCACCACTCCTCTTCCTCACTTATGTTCACTCCATCACTGCCCCATTGTAAATAATGCAGGTATTATCCGTGGGTGGATAGCCTTGAGGCTCTGCATGAATCCATCATGATTCACTTTATCACGTCAGGTTTGTGTGTGTGTGTGTGTGTGTGTGTGTGCGCATTTAGCTGCAGTCTTACATGTGAAAATACTGTGTTAGCATTTGTTTGAAAAAAAAAGAAATGGAACAAACCTTCTTTTTGGGTTTATCCAGGAAATTAATGTAAATGTATAGCATTTGGAGACAGATCATCTTCACGTTATAATAAATCGGTGCCCTCTTTGCCATTAAAAAAAAAAAAAATCATTGAGCTCCCAAAACTGGAAGCCTTGAATGAAAAAACAAGCTGGTATCCGCCAGGCGGTTTTTTCTGCCCATGGCTGCATTTGTCCCGGTGTGTTTGCACAGCAGGCTCACATAAAACAGCGCACACGTTAAGAACAGGCGGGCGCGCGGTTCTGTTTGCGGACCGAGCGTGGGTCAAAGCCCTGGCTCGGCCCGGCCCAGTTTCACAGTGAACACAGAGCTTTTGGGAAACTGGCGCCCCGTCGTCTGGGGGCCGGCTTGTCAGAAGAGCGGTGCTGCTCTGCACCTGTGTGTATTTTCTCTCATCTCTCACCTGTAAAACGAGCTGGAAGCGTACGCAAGTTACGTTACATTAAAGGCATTCAGCAGACGCTCTTATCCACAGTGACTCGCACACATTTTTTACATAGCATTTTCATTGCATCCATTTCTATACAGCTGCGTAGTTGCAGGTGAAGTACCTTGCTCAAGGGTAGAACGATGGTGTCCTACCCGGGAATCGAACCTGCGACCTTCAGGTCCCAAGACCAGTTCCTTACCCCTTATACTACACTGCCGCCCAGTGTAGTACACCGGGCCCCTTGAGTATTATGTGTAATATGTTGTAGTTTCCAGTATTTGAACCCGTGACCTTCTGGTTGCGGTTCCAGTCGAGTAAGTTCTTCCCCGTCTGAATCGAGTGGATCAATGTGCTGGCGGCGCAGATAAATTAATTTCAGACCTCCGAAACCTACCGGCGGGACACACTTTAGCACCTTTGATCCGCAGCAGCCTTGCGGGCGATAAATCGGGTTATTGGGGGTTTTTCATTAAACATTTCATCCAAAAAAATCTGCGCCATTTAGCAGAATTCCTCACCTTTGAACCCCGGCGATTTGGCGGCTAATGAATAATTTATGGAGCGGCGGTAACGAGGGCCGCCCCGCGGTCGCGCCGGCCCTCCTGGCGTAACGGACTGCGGCTCCTCACCCCCTCCTCCGCCCCGCGAGCGCCGACGTTAACGACTTCTCTCTTAGTCGCGCGCGGATATTCTCTTTTAAAAAACCCGGAGTGCGTCAAAGACCCGTCCGTTCCCCGCGACGGATGGCGGGTGTGTAAATTGCGATTCGCGGGGGAAAAACACGAGCCGAGATCTCGAAATGACGATCCTATGAAATGACGGGCGGACGGGGAATAGCCCGTGACAAGCCATTCGCTTCTCATTACGTACAGCGTATATGCAAGCAGGCCTGGGGTGGTGATGTAGCACTAGGCCGGATGCCGAGGGCCACGTTCCCTCTGTGAAAGAGTGTGTGTGTGTGTATCATGTGACCTGCGCGGCTCGTCATGGTTTAATCCACTAATGCCAAGGTGCTTGTCAGAACGTAAACATTAAATTACGAGTGTACTAGAAGTAAAATAGGCATCAGGTGAAACGATCACTCAAAACAATATATGAGCAATAAAACAAGCTGTCAAACTAGATAAGTACAGTGTTGTAGAGACTTACTGTTAATTGCCTAAATGAGTTGCCTACCGGTAGGCTACTGGTATTGAAACTCGTATTATTTAGTTGCGATCATGGATATTCAGTTCTGGCCCTTGAATCAAAACCTTCCAGGTAATTAACTGAACAATTAGTGTGACTGCTGGGCCAGACTGTCTTGATACCTGAATCCCAGGTAAAGGGAGGGTGGACAAACCAGTGGTTATTTGAGGACTAATTTAAGTAACGGGCCTAGATTTTGCAAAGTTCTGCAAGACAACCTCGAACGATCCATATAATGAAAGATACGATAATTGAAAACGTTTACTAAATTAGTCGTCCTTACTAGCTTATGGGCAGCATATTTGTCTACACACAATGGTAGCATCATTGGTAGGCAGTGCTGAATAAAAGCATGTCATCCATTTTAGTTGTTCAGTTGGGCTGAAGAATATTTAGCAGTCATTCACAGCCTTGTTTGCTTTTGGTGACACTTACCTAGTTTTGCAATATGGGGAGGAAAACAAAACATGCCACTGGAGTCTCACCTCAATGTTCATTGAGTACTGGGGGAAAAAAATCACTTTTGCCTGCTGATGATATGCTTCCGTCGCTGTATGGCTGTTCACCACAAGTGGTAATACTGAGCACTGATGAAGACCAGCTGTGAGAGTTGAAGGGATGCAACTTTGCAAGGTGAAGGGCTCTTGTCTTTGGTGGCCAATATTGTAGCGCACTTACGCCTGGTATGGCACTCATTCTAAATCATTCCAATGGCCATCCAGCAGTGGAGGGAAAGCTCCACTGTGCCAGGAAAAGATAAAAATGAATAATAGCTATAATTATAATAGCAAAGGTAAATTTAACTGTACACTCATGCGGTATTATAATTTGACGGCTCCATTTAATTGTAAAAACATTTGTGCAATAATATGAAAAGCTTGACAAGGGGATTCGTACACTTAGGCTTAAGAAATTATATTTATGCTGTTAATGTGAAGTCATGATCGTTTACCTTTCAGTCTGAATTTACGGACTATGCTAAGCATTGATGATAATACATTAGTACTTAATTTATGTTTATCATGTTAGATCTTTGTTCATTTACAAACCACTTATATTAAAAAAAATCTTTTTCAAGGAACTGAACAAACATAACATGACAAAGTAAATAATGATGAAAAATAAGGCTTGTTCAATTCTTTTCTGGTTTCCTGTTTTAGTTTTATACCTCAAAGGTTCAATTTCTGCATCAGATTTTGATCTTGCAGTTGCGTTATGAAAGCTAACATGGGACAGGCCACAGTGTTTGCGGAATGATTCTGTGTGTATGATGCAAGCTCACGAATGGCTGAGGCAGTGAAGGCCTTACGTCTATGTATAGCCCAGACCACACAGGCTTTGGTCCAGTTATGTCATTGCAAGCAGGAGGCGTCAGTGGTGAGTTACAATTGTTGTCATCCCATGAGGCACAGGGTCAGTGTAAATTCCACCACGATTCCTTTGGGTTACCGCTGAATTAGTCCCCCAACCCCCCCCCCCACCAACCCCCCCACCCCCCTATCAGTGTGCTCAAATGTCCACATGTTACCAGGTTTCATTGCTGAGATCTCCAATGATGAGCCTGGGTGCACATTTCGAAGAGCTTGTTATCTGTCTTCTGTAGTACTGTGTGACCCGTGGTGTGGAAAATATTCTCTCTCTGCCTGGAAGGTCAGTGTGTTGGAAGTGTGCACAAGCTGTAGCTCCGGAACTCTGTGTGCATTGTGTGGGTGTGGGTGGTACTATGGTAACCAAAGAGGCACAGTTGGAAAATGTAATCTGAAAAAATGATGCATAATTATGATGCATAATAAACAAAAATTTGCTCTTTTTTTCTTTTATAAACCCAGACAAAGCTTCACAGGGCAGAATATTGACAGAAGAGTTGAAGCCTTTGAATCATATCGAGCGATTTATTAAAATTGCAGGATACATCTCAATTTTTTTTTTTCAAACCAGCCCTGCATTCACTGTTATTTTGAAGAGAATCTAAACCTGAACCAGAGATAAAATGATTGCCCCCCCGCCACCCCCCCCCCCAGCCCCTGTGAAGCCCTTATCTTATCACGATCTGTGAATGAAATCTGACCTCAGGCTCTTTTTAAAAAAAGTATTCCTCAACACAATACCAGCAGGACGCTTCAAAGACAAGCCCATTGATTTCCATAAGCGTAATGTGACAAGTCCGAGTTCAAGCACTTAAGCCATCACGAGAGCCGCCGCCGTCTCAAAAATAATCCTTTTCGAGAGCGGCCCCGTATCTTTTAATCTTTCACATCCGGGGTACAATGTGACAGGACACTTTCTGTCACATCACGGATCGAGAGGAACTGTGTCTCTGCCTCCTCCTTCCATCCCAGATACCGTCTATTTTTCTGTCTAATTTTAACAATTGTCGGCTGCGTGAGATTTCAGAATCATTTCACAAGTCCCCCCTGTCAGCATGCCACGGCTTGTCCCCCCCGTTTCAAAGCAGTCACGGAGTTTAATTTTTGCATTTGTCCATTACCACACAAAAGCGTGTGTTTGTTTTCTCGGTATAATCAAACACTTAAAAAGCGGCAAAATGAAGCGCAATGCCTTCGCAAAGTGACCCCCAGCTCTGCTTACCGGAGCTGTTCTCTGCCCTTCAGAGCGTCAGTATGCTGGTGTACCAGCCCTGGATCAGCACAGTGGCCCTAGTGAGAGCTCCCTGGAGATGAAGCCGGGGACTGGGAGTGAGCTCCCCCCCCCCCGCCCAGGAGTCAAACCTCAGCCTTGCCCACGGCCCCCCAGCTGTAGCAGCTCCATGTCAGTGCAGACCACTCCTGACCCCCCTCCTAACCCCCGAATTAGTGTATTTAAATAACAGTTCGTTCAAATAGACTAATAGATTGTGAGTACATTCAGTTATTCATTTTTCTCAAAAGATATGTCAAAAGTAATTCAGCCCTCAATATTGCATGTATTTGTAAATGTATTTCTATATCAGGCTGCTGTTAAGCAGTTAATTATATTTCACAAATATGTGTAGTGTTTGATTCAAATGAAATGAATAAGTGAAACTCCTTTTCAGCTGAAGTCGTGAAACGCCACGGCAACGCGGGCATTAGTCTTTCATTGGTCCTTTACAACCTTCAAAAAATGGCTAATCGTTTTCGCTACAGCACCTAAACGCCTTTCAAAAATCTCATTACATTCACCGCAGGTGTAGTGAATTGTGAATTTACATAAAAATGTGTTATGCATTAAGTCCACTTACCCTTTCTGACAATGGCGGCACGATATCCAAATAAATAAGCTGAATCTCCCGGCCTTCCGGGACTGTCAGGCAATTATTTTATTTTATTAAAATTATTATTATTATTTTAATTATTTTTTATTTTTATGGGGCCCGTTTCTGTAACTGCTGTTCTCCATTTGCATGGAGGGCACCGCGGTCAAAATGGCCGCCTCTCTGGCGCAGTCAAATTGCACTTCCTCCCTCAGTTCACACTGAAGTGGTCAGCGAGCGAGGCTCAGCAGTCAGACGTGAAAAGGGCAAATTTACGCACCCTGGGCCCGCAGGCGGGGGTGCATTTGACACAGTCCCAAATTCTATAAATAAACAAGAGTATGACTGCCCTGTTTCTGTGTAGCTGGCTGTCTGCAGAGTGGAGGAAAGATTGCCAGTTTCATGCACACACACACACACACAGACATACACACGCACTCACGCACACACACACCCATAGACATACACACACAGACACGCACACATGCACACACACACCCATAGACATACACACACAGACACGTACACGCACACACACACACAGACACGTACACGCACACACACACACACACACACACGCACTCACGCACACACGCACACACACACACACACACACTCTCACACACACTCACACCTTACACTCACATACCCCCCCCCCCCCCCCACCGACCCGCACACACACGCGCTCGCACACACACACTTGACCTGCGTGTCATTGGTCCAGATCCAGCACGAGAGAGACTGTGCCCGTAGTCATTTCTCCCATCTGGCTTCTGATGGAAACACTCATGAATCCGGGAGATCAAAGGGGTGGATGGGAGTGCCCCTTCAATGCTCATGATTACGGTGCCATGTCCGGGCCAATGATAACGAAAATAATGCTAATACCAATAATAATACACATAAGCAGTGAGCGCCCCCTATGGGATGAACAACAGAGATCGACCTGAACATGATCTGGAGGCCGGGAAGTTGGAAGCTGGAAACAGGAAGCTGATAATGAAGGCAGCAGAAGGTGCCTCTGTGTGGCTGTGGATCAAGAGGAGTGATACGAAGGTATCGCAGGTCCGTCTCAAGATGTGTTCTTAAAAACACTTCAGGATAAAAAAAAAGATGACAAAAACAAATAAAAATGAAAAACAAACAAGGTAGAAGCCAATCATAACATTCTTAATAAAAAGAAATAAAATGAAGTTAACGCTTAAACGAAATGAGTCTTTAAAAAGATTTTAAGGGAAGACAGACTCGTTAGCCTTAATCACGTCTGATTGAAGACGGATCTGTTCTTCTCGAGCCCTGTGGAGCAGTCAGAAGACCTTTCACACCGGGGAAAATCTGTCCCTCTGCTGCTCATAACTGGGTGGCAAGGTGGAGCAGTTTTAATGGACTGGGTTGGAGAATCAGAATGCTTGGTGTTGTTGTAATTCATAAGCTATCCCGATGATCGCGTTGAGAGTTTTGTATTGTTTATTGTGACGACTGAGTACTTAGAAACTAAATGAAGGAGCCGAGCAACGAACAAGATTTAAAAAAAAAACAAACAAACAGCCAAGCGAATAAATAATGTTTGATGGTGCTGTCTTGCACCACTTACAACACCTACTCATGTTTTTGCTCATTTATGTAAGCAGATGTTGGTGCTGTAGGTGATGAAATAGTGTTAGTTTATTTCCTTGCACTTCAATCAGTCAACATTTATGCATAATTTACATTAATATTTCTACCAAAAAACCCACCTACTTGCTTCCATTTTGTGGTGATATCCACTGTAGTAAGTAACCGGTTGATTCCTGTATTGAAGAGGCAAACAAACTGACTTTAGTGAAATTAGGGAGACCCCAGAGAAAAGCTTTTAAAAAGTTTTATTTTTAAGGGCGTGAAACTTTTCATCCCAAAAGAAGAAGATCTCCTTAGAGGACGTGCTGAAATGAGTCCTGGGAGCAGGGAATTGTGCTGCAGCGCTTCATTGCACTGTGGTGGAATCCCCTTGTTTACTTTCATTTTCCATCTGCAGAAATTTATTTACATTTTCCTCCGAGCGGTGTTTTCCAATTTCATTGTGTCTCGTGTCTATAGGTGTAGGGATTCTGGGATTTGTTTTGCATTGATGTGCTGGCATGAATTCTCCCTGCAACCGCATGGTAGAAAAGGCCACATCCACAGACGTTAAGGTCTGCGATTTTCTCGATAGCGCCCCTCTCTGAGATGACGTCCATCTTACAGAAGCTGACAGAAAATGTTTTCGTTTTTTTTTTGCGCTGACATTTTTTAAGCGCAATAAGATTTTTTGCTTATCCACTTCCGTCAGATGAACCCCGCCAGCATAGCATGTCACATGGGCGCTATCTTATAAATCAAATCCAGTAAATCAAATAACATTGTGAATGTGGCCTTTTCCTCTGTGCTGCTGTCATGAATACATGAACATTCATCGCAGTCTCACACAATCTACGATTTCATTCTTTTTGGTCTTGTCATCTGTAATATTGTTTTTTCCATCCTGGTCCTGGTTTGTTTTGTTAGCAGGCACTACTGCATCAGAATGTGCTAACAAACTGGTAAACCGACAATGCTTTCTGCAGTTGTTGTTTTATATTTTGTGAGTGTCATGACACTGAAAATTATACATGATACAGGATGCTGTACTATTCTAGCATTAAAAAAAAACATTTACCGTGATGAACAGAGGGTGATAGATTTCTTTTTTTGAGGGGGGAAAGGGGGGGAGGAGGGCTTTTCACTTCATATTTTTAAAATGGACATGGCCTTTTCTTCCTAACACAAACCAGTTTGTGTATGAGGACAAAGAAAGTCCACACGATCATCTGTCCATAACAGCTGATCTTCCAGGACCCTGCACAGAGAACCTCCCTGTTTCCAGCGCAGAATCAGTTTTACTTGATTCTCTCTTTCTTTTTTTTTTTCTTTTTTTTGAAAGCTTACTTGACCTTTCCCCTTCCACAGCCCACAAAATGACTTTGATGATGCCGGAGCCGGCCCTCCTGTCCATGGCCCAGGGATGGGGTCCCCCCCCCCCCCCCCTTTCCTATTGGCTCTGGTCTGTGTTGCAATATTGAAGGTCGCAATATTCTCATTTTAAACAGTGCAAGCTGGGCTGCGTCCCAGCCAAGGGCCCCCTCCCGCTGGTGCACAACCCGAATCTCCGGAACAGCCCCTCCACCAGCCAAATAAAATTAACACCTCACTTTTCTGGCTGGTGGAGAAGCCTCCCTTTCCTCTCTCTCTCTCTCCCTCTCTCCCTCTCTCTCTCTCTCTCTCCCTCTCTCTCCCTCTCTCTCCTCTATCTTCCTTTCACAACTCGGCCTTAATTAGATGGTTTATTTCAGTTTCCCAGAATGGGCCTAATTACTCACAGGGTGGCATTCCCTCACTGCCTCATCGCATCCCTGTCCCCCTTTCCATCTCTCTCTCTCTCTCTCACTCCTGTCCCTCTTTCCATCTCTCTCTCCCTCTCTTACTCCTGTCCCTCTTTCCATCTCTCTCTCTCCCTCTGTCCCTCTTCATCTCTCTCTCCCTCCTCTCCTGTCTCTTCATCTATCTTCCCACCCTGTCCCTTTTCTGATGTCTCTCTCTCTCTTACTCCTGTCCTCTTCTCCATCTTCTCTCTCCTCTATCCTGTCCCTCTTTCTATCTCTCTCTCCCTCTCTTACTCCTGTCCCTCTTTCCATCTCTCTCTCCCTCTCTTACTCCTGTCCCTCTTTCTGTCTCTCTCTCCCTCTCTTACTCCTGTCCCTCTTTCCATCTCTCTCTCCCTCTCTTACTCCTGTCCCTCTTTCCATCTCTCTCTCCCTCTCTTACTCCTGTCCCTCTTTCTCTCTCTCTTACCCCTCTCCCTCTTTCTATCTCTCTCTCTTTCTCTTACTCCTGTCTCTCTCTCTCTCTTACCCCTCTCCCTCTTTCTATCTCTCTCTCCCTCTCTTACTCCTGTCTCTCTCTCTCTCTCTCCCTCTCTTACTCCTGTCTCTCTCTCTCTATCTCTCTCTCTCTCTTACTCCTCTCTCTCTCTCTCTCTTACTCCTCTCTCTCTCTCTCTCTTACCCCTCTCTCCCCTCTTCTCTCTCCTCTCTCTCTCTCACTCCTCTCTTTCTCTCCTCTCTACTTTTCAAGGAGTCCATTTTTTAAGGACAGAATTGCATTAAATTATAATCCCATAAAGCGTTTTGGAATACCAAAAATTGTGATTTTGTAGAATTATAGAGAGGTGTTTTTTTTTGTACAATTTGGCTTTTTTAAATACATTGAAACAGTTTTGTTGAGATATAGTATCTTCCAGTAAATACACAGACATTTGTTCATTTCAGTGTGCCTCCAAGTTATTTACTGATAAGCATCACAACAGATTAGAATACAGTATGGAGGACAGAACATGACAGGGAAAATAATTTGACGCGATTGGGCAGGACAGGGCGGAAACATTCGTATTCTCCCTGGGATGAGATGGGACAGGACAGGACAGGACAGGACAGGACAGGACAGGACAGGGAAATGCAGGTATTGGACAGGGAACATTTTGGTGAGGACAGGACATTACTTCACTTCTCCACGCGTGAGCCGCTGAGTTCATCCTAGGGGACCGGAGTTCTTCCTCGTGTTGTGTGTGTTCTGGTGAGCTCTGCGCTGTACATTACCCGGCTGGAGTCTGATTGCATGGCGGTTATTCTTACTCCGCCCGCACACGGCGCGTTGGGCTGTCAGGGATCTCCCGTCACCGGTGTTTTTCTGGGTCAGATGCCGGAGCGGAGCTTCCAGGAGAAAACCGTGCCCCCCCCCCCCCTCCCCCCCCCATCTCCTGTGTTTGGGGGGTTGAGTGTGTTATTATTCATTCATTCGTCCCTCTTACCACGCTGTCCAAATATACGCCCGGGGTCACAGGGAGGCGACAGCTCGATCGCTTAAGCAGAAACGTCAGCCAGCCTTCCGGGACATTCCGCATACTGGGCGGGGGGGGGGGGGGGGGGGCTTCGGTTTATAGGTCAGTGTGCAGGAAGGTTTAATCACAGCTGTGGAGGCTTATATGTCAGTAAATACAGTAAATGTAAATGAAGCGTGGGTCTGGTTAACACCTAAGCTTAGTTTGCTCACACGTTGACAGGCCGGTAATTGCGTTTGCCTGTAAACAATACGCACTGTAAACTGTAAACAGGTAACAGCGGTGGCACTGCCAGCCTTTGCTTTCTTTTGTGCATGTTGGCTGAAGCTGTATCGTGAGCCGCTGAGATGATACAGACAGCCCGCACTTCGGCCCGTACTCACACACTGGAATGAATATTAATGAATATATATATATATTATGAATAAATATAAATAAATGCACACGCCCTCACACACACGCGCGTGGCTTTTAACTCTAAGATTAGGGTTAGCTCTGGGCTTGGGGTCGTGGGTTGTGGTACCATTAAGGTAATCGGTGAGGCTGCTTAATTAAATCAGCGTCTGAATCCTGTAATTTTACAGGTTATGATAATGGCCTGACAGGTTTCCTTTGCTGAAGCACCTGCACCAGCAGCAGACACAGTCTCAAATGTACAAGCAGGGGGAAATGGCAGGTGCTGAAAGCGTGAGCCTGATTTCACCCCGGAGCATAATGCAGCGTTTCCTCTGGTATTTAATTAATCATCAGTTTAACGAATACTCGTGTAGTCTTTTCTTAAACGGATAGAAGGTCAATTTTACAATAAAACATAATTTAATCACAAACTCATTAGCGGCTGATGGAAATAATTTTGGAATGAACATTGACAACTTAATATATGTTTTCCTCGTTCATAATGAGAAATATGTATCACTGATTAAGCATCCCAAAGCACAATTTATCAAACCCACTTGTAGTTACGCAACATTCCCTGGTGTTTTATTCTAGATATTCTACCCTTTTTTTTTGTAAATAAAATGCACATGGACAAAATGCACAGTGTGTGAATGTACTCAGTGTAACGTGTGAGTTTGGGACTGAAGTTCATGTTGCTCGAGTCTGTCACAGGTGTAAATATGCCCCAGAGTACATAATGTTTCACATAAGAAAGTGTAGTGGTAGTATTTTCAGTGCAATATCATATCCTCAGGATTAGCATTCTTTGCATGTCATGTTTTAATATTTAGTTTCATATTTGTTTCATACATTTTTTTTTCGCTGGGAGAGTTTAAAAGGACCAAAGGTCAAGTTGTTCCTAAAGGGTTTCCTGAAGGTTTCTTTTCCGTTTCCCTTTCCAAAGCGAGTGCCGGTCCAGGAGGCCGAGCGCAGAGGCACGCGTGGAGCGGGTGAGCTATGGCTCTGCTTATTCCCCGTTCCCCCCGATAAGCGTCCATTTTGTTATTTGTTTAGCTTCACCGCGGAGTTTATTACTCCCCGGTTTGCGTGCGCCGGAGATCGATCACGCTCGTTCTCCGGTGGAGTGCGTTTCTGGCGGGGGAGACGCGGCCGAGGGTTTTAGCCGGTCCGCGGCGCGAGGACTTCATTCCGTCCGACCCCACGTCGCAGAGCGGAATTCTTTGCTCTGATAGGAATTTCAGCTCGGCTAACGGCGTGTCAAAAAGGGCCATTTGCCGGTGAAATTACACTGCGGGAATGATGTATGGTTTAACCCTTTATAGATCGCTTGGGTTTTGTAATTCCGCTGGGGAGTTTCAGCATAAGTAAAGGAAAGCTGCTGTTTATCTCAAGGTTTTTAGCGCACTGAAATAACTCAAGAAAAAAATGTAACGCATAATCTTAAAATGGATTTATTCCAAAGGAAAGTAGCTGTTCTTCAATATTAAATCAAGTTTATATACCTGTCACCTAAAGAAATGGCCACTGTGACTACCGTGTAATCATGTTATGTGTGGTATATGCCAGTGCATGCGTGCACGTGCCAGGTCAGTGCCTCCCCTTTCCCGTTCCACTGAGCAAACCCCCCCGTCCCAACACCACTGACCCCCTGTCCCACAGCCCTACAGCCCCACGGGGGGGCCAGAGGAGCATCCGGCGGTCACACGCCCCGCCCAGTCCCAAAAAAACACGACCGGGTTTTTCTCAAACATTTCACAGATAATCCAGGCTCCTGTGTGTGTGTCTCTCTGGAGAAGCGCTCGTCTCTGTGAGGATTTAAATCGGTTACCGTGGGCACCGTCTGGGGAATTCTAAACGGCAGTTGATCGCACGCAGTTCGCTGGGCTTTTTGTTGTTTCTGCAGAGGAGGCGTGATTCTGACTGCATCGCCGGGGCGTGTTTAGGGACGTTATATAAGCAGACCAGACTAGCTCACGACGCCTGTCACAGCAAACACGCGGCTTTCTATGCCAGTGTTGCTTCCCTGACTGGAGGAGCTTTTATGCTGATGCTAACACATAATAGAGCGCATGGAAATGATAAATTTAGAGTCATTATCACCATGTGCCCTACTTCTGTTTGAGTTTTTAACAAGTTAGCAAGTTTCCTTTGCCAGTTAAAAATAATATGTTACTGACTCCTCCCAGCTTGTGTTTCGCTAGTTTACTTTTGTTTATTCACACTGCATACTGTATAATCCTGAAACATTTCACTAACACTATTTCACCAATTTTGTAAGTTCTGGATAAGTTCTGCTAAATGGTGGTAACGTGTGATAATTTCACTGGGCTGGGTTGCAGTGACTCCCTAAGAAAAGCAGAGGGCAACGTAGAGAGCTTAACTACTCACCATATTAAAGGCCCTGCCCCCGTTGCCATGGTGCCCGAGTCTGACACCTGTATCAATCACCCAACCTTCACCACAGCCTGTGCCTCATTGGTCATGTGATTTTTGTTTCTTTTTTTATTGGTCCATTGTGGCTGTCAGTCATACTTGGCTAACTTGGTAACCCCCCCCCCCCAATGCTCTGTAGGAGGGGGCAAAGGGGGACAAAGGCATACACTGTCTGTAGCATCCATGGACAAACCATCTGATACGTTCATCGCCAGCTCTCTCTCCTCCTCTTCCCCCCCCCTCTTCAAGGTTGGGCTATTTCTGTTCCCAGAGGAGTAGGTAAGATGGCCCTGGGGAGACCAATCAAACAGAGCCCCTTCTCGCCTCTTAAAGTGGAGATCGCCAGTGGGGCATCCTCTTTATCTTGTCCTTAAGTGTGTTAATTGAATTCAGGGATCCTTCATTTTCTGCCACCGATGTTTTCCCTAATTTCCTACTCTCACTAGCCGAGAATAGTCATTTTTAAACTCTATAACTGCCAAATGTTGAAAGTATACTTTTAAAATGAACATCTTTGTGCCCTTGTGAAAATGCAGTGAAGGTTAAATCTGTGAATGAGTTTCATTAGATATGCAATGCAATATAAATATAAATGCAATATAAATATAAAGCAACTTATAACATAAGAATGGTCAGTTGATGAATGTTGCACTGGCTTTGTACCTAAATTGCCAAGAGCTGACAGAATAGCAGCTGTCCACTCCAGTTGTCTCAGCAGATATTACCAGTTTATTTTGCGATGCAGCTGTCCACCGATGTATTTTACAGGGCTTACCACCTGACATTCACCAGCTGCTTTGCCCTGATGTTTCAGGTCTGTGCTTAATCCTTAATTCTTTTGTGCTATCAGGATAAAATGTTGCCAGTTGAACATACACAAAAGTACAAGATATTTGTGCGTTGTGACTTTAGATTTTTTTTGGTTATTAAGGTAAGGTAATGTCATTAAATATGGCCTTTAATTTAATTTAATTTGCACATTTAGCCAATCACTATCTGGACTCAGTGGAGTTAGTTATTCTTGTTGTAATGTGATATATAACTCAGTAGTTGACAATCTACAGTCTTACACAAGTATAAAAAAAATAGACAAAAATTTTTTTTCACCATTTGTCATTTTTCACATGACAGAAGATGCTGCGGTTTGATTGGTCGCTGTTGTGTTTCGTCTCTCGGTAACTGCTTAAGAGGAATGGCCGCGCTCAAACCGGCTGGAAATGTCAAGGACTGCTCGGCCAGCCGAGGGCCTGGCAAATGTCAACAGCTGTGCAGGCCCGCTTCCACGACCCAGCATGCTCCAGTGCACCGGTCCCTGTTATCGCCTGCCTGTCCGTCACAGGGGGGTGTTTCAGGAAGCTGACTGGCAATATGCAGTCTAGCCCAGAATGTGAGGGAGCGGCTTCTGGCTTACACATTAGAATGTGCACCAATGTGGATGTTACGACCCTGGCCATAAGATAAAGGAGTTAGGAAAAATGGCCATAAGATAAAGGAGTCGAACACAAAATGGGATTTATTTACAAATGGGTTTATTAAAGAGTCAAAAGTGCAAAGTGCAAAGTAAAGTACAACGGCAGTGTCCTATCCAGGAATCAAACCCGCAGCCCTTAGGTTACAAGCCCAGTGGTTTCCCCATTATACTACACTGCACCACAGTCTGCTAGCCTAAGGCGTGAGCACAGCCGTCCTTAGATCTCAGTCTCTATCCGGTGTGTCCATGGCCTGTATCGTTGGCCATCATCAAATGTTTTATGCTGATTTGATTCCCTTCTTCATCTCAATCTAATTGGCCCCGAAGCAGCGTCGCCTCCTAGACTTCCTGGATATCGCAAGATCCACGGGGAATTGTCAGTTACAGGCTAAATACTGTATGTGTCATATAATGATATACTGCAGATCTTAAAAAGGCTATAGGAGAAACAGCCCAGGCCCAAATCACTTTAACAAATGTGGAAAAGCACACGCAGCCATTGCTTTGGGGGTGTAGCTTGTGTATTTTCTGCGAAACAGATTGGCAAAGTTTTAGTTGTAACTGTCACTTTGATGGCAAGATTCTGATTTGCAGACAAATTCTTAGAAACTGCTTTTTTTGACAAATGCAATAATTGTTTTTGTTAAGATGTTTGTGTTTTTTTTAGTCTAGCATGCAGAATGTTTATGAATTTTAGAAGTCAAAGACAATTGATCCATGCTGTTTAGTTTATAATATAATAGTGTGGGCGTGACATATTGGTTTCAGTCAGTTAATAACGTGATGTAATTTGAGAACGGTCACCTAAACCTCCAAGCTGTCTGTAGAACTAACAGCAAATAAAGGTGACATTGGGGTGATTCACAAATATGTATAATACAACAGCCTTGATGTAATCAGTAATGATTCATGAATTTATTAATCATAACATGCATTCATTGTGTGACTGTCCTGGGTAAGGATTCAAACACTTGTTTGGCTCTACAGTGGTTATCTGTGTATCAGATTACATCTAACACTCAGCCATACATTGGCCCAGGTCATGCAGCTTTTATGTGTTATTTGTGCTGATGTCGCAGAAGGCGATCTTGAATTGTGGAGATTAACAGCTGTTGATTCTGTCCGCATTACTACGTATTGTATGTATTCTTTATAAGGCTAATGTAAGTGGGCATGCAGTTTTGAAGTGAGCTGTTTTTACAGAACTGGTAGCCTTTATTCCATAGTAATGTGTATTGCTACCTGACAGATCTTCACCTGGGTAGTTCAGACTGGATAATGTGTTTTAATGGAATGACAATATTGCCTAATTATGCTAAATGTGGCGCCCAAGATGCTGCAAGCTTTAGCTGTCATAAAAAAAAATATGTGAGATTTCTGGACCTCGGTGTTGAGTGGGAGATTGATTCTGAAATGTGTGAGTCTCTCACCTAATGTGTAAAGACCTGAAATTTATGAGCTAGCGTTGGCCGGCTGTACATGAAATGGAACAGACGTGCTCTGTATTTTGTATAACATTAATCCAAGTAAACAGGCCATTTTTGAGCAGGAGTTGTTCCTCTTGAATTGTAATTTTAATATTAGTACCTATAGGAAGAGGAAGCTATCCCTCGTACTGTAAGTCCACTTATAAATGACACATGCTACATGTGGCAAAGTAACTAGCTTGGGTTGGCCGAGGAAGCAGCTAGCAGTAGATGGCAAGCTTGCTAGATATAACTGTTTTGTATGGCACCGGAAGTCCAGTTAATGTACTTCTGCTAGTTGAACATCTGAATGCAGCTAACAAACAAGTTAGCCATCCCAGGAATAAGTGTACATGTGACAAAGTAGCAAGCTGTCTTGCTAGTTGTTAAAAATTCTAGGTCGCCAGTTTGCTAGCCAGCTCAGACATAGCTGTCCAGCTGGCTATGCCATTTTTTTTTTCAATCTCAGAGTACAAATTTAGTCCAGTTTTATGGTCTAACTTGTAGCTGGATATCTGAACCACAAAATAATACGAAGCAGGCTTTACATGTTTGGAGCTTTACTATGTGCCTGTGTGGAGTGTCTGAGTTCTGTGTGTTTACATGAGGTCAGAGTGCGGAATTTTAATGTTCGTCTGTTGTCATTGCCGTGATTTCTGTGGGAAACCCTGGATAGTGCCAAGCTCATGGTGTTGTATAGGTGGAACCTATGTACACCATGCATTTGTGCCATCCTGGTCAGGAATCTGTTTTGCCATTTGTACTGTGGATTAATACCATGTACATTCCTTGGTGGTGTACTGTATGTAAGGCCATTTAGTGTAAGTTGCATTACAGTCCTTAGTGCTGTGCTACTAGTAATGTAATAAAATGTATTATTTTAGAGCTGTGCTGAGGTGCTGCTTTGTCTTGAAGTAAACCGGGTCATCCATAAAATTCCACTGAGGAACAGGCCTTAAATGAATTATTATTAGTCTTCATTCATGTGGGAGCTTTTGTGAAATGTAAATGCTGCTAAAATTAAATTAATTGCAGCAGAGGCAGATCCCCGAGACTCTGTGCGTGCTTTGAAATGTCACACAGCTGATGTCTGTCTCCTTATTGGCCTGCTGTACTGTATGTTGTGGTAAATGGTCACCTGCGATATCACTGTGAGCCAATCACAGCACACGCGAGGCCTAAGAAATGGGAAATTTTTATATTCAGTGTGTTTGCTTGTAACGATGACCTTACTGATAACTATCTTTCATATAATGCTAATAATCACTTCTCAAGGGCATCGAGGGGTTGTTATCTGAAATCTATGACTAAGACTTGAGCTTTCAGGTATTCCTTAACATTTTGACCTAAATTAATGTGGCAGAGTGCTTAAAATGTTAATTTAAAGCTGTCTTCTGGAAAACATCATCTGAAGAACAAAATTCAGGGAAGTGTTTTTTGTTGGATATACCCAAACCTGCTATGGATTACCTTTGTAATTGTGTTTGATCAGTGTGCAGCAGGCCAATTAATCACTTTGTCAGAGTTTGTTTATTTCAGTTTGTTTATAACAGGTGTCCTGTGCGAGGATGTTCATCTTCTGAGCGATGGTGTGTGTGTGTGTGTGTGTGTGTGCGTGTGTGTGTGCGTGTGTGTGTGTGTGAGTGTGTGGTGTGGTGTGTGTGGGGGTGTGTGTGTGGTGTGTGTGCGTGGTGTGTGTGTGTCTGTTCTGGCTGGGTTAAAGGACTGGTTGTGTGTTTACACACTGATTTCTTTTCTTTTTTTTTTTTTCCAGAAGCGTCCAACAAGGACGGTAGATCGATCCAGAAAAGACCACGCGAGATCACGCGAGATCACGCGAGATCACGCGAGATCAGGCGAGACCACGCGACGCAGCTGGCGGCTTACGTAACCCGCTTCCCGTGCTGAAACTGGATCAGAGGACCGCGTGACCCGGCGCTCGAGTCCACGAACGGCACGTTAAACAGCGCGTCCTTTACGGCGAGGGCCCTGCGGTAAGCCTGCGACTGACTCGCCGCACCCGCCGTCCCTCACCTCATTCCCCCCGACGCTTCGAGCTCGGCGCGCGGGCGCGGATCAGCGGAGATGAAAATATTCTCCGTTCTGCGTTCGCGGCTAATTGCTTATTCATTAAGATCTAACGAGCAATCAATCCGTTATTTTCTGAAGGGGAAGTCTGGTGCCGCTATTTTGTTAATTGCGTATTCAGGACCTCAAAAGAAATTACAAATGTGTTTCTTTTTTTTAAAATTTTAAATCGGTGAAAGCTCTTTGGCTCGGCGTGGCGTGGAGAGAATGGGGAATGCATTGTGTGGCACACATTCGTAATGAATGTAGTGTGGCGTAAGCAAATTACCGTTTTAGGTTCGCCATTTCCAGGGCATTAGATCACCATTAAGACAGGAAATTGCACATCTTGAAACGAGAGGATTCCCGGACGTTGATTACATGGCGAAAATGCAGAGCGGCAGCCGACGCGATCCAAAGCCCCTGTGCTAATGGGAGTCTTTCCACATACCAGGCATAACTGGCACCGATAGCTCTACCCCAACCCCCCCCCCCCCCCCCCCCCTCAGTACCTAAATCTGTGCTTCTCAGCCGTGGTCCTAAGCGGCCACTAATGCAGCCCTGCATTAAACTGCATGCATATGAGCTCCATCTGTACAACAGAACCAGTAGCCTACAAAAGGTAGGAAATTCAAAAGGGGCCCCTAGTGTTGGATACGCTCGTCAAATTAACTTACAAATGAGGGCTCTCATTCTTCACAAAACGAAAAGTAAGGCCTTTTGCGTTTGAATTTGGTTTGTTTAGTGCCTTTCGTGCTTAGTCTGTGGCAGGAACTTTTAAACCAAAACTGTTGAAGGAAACCGTTAAAGAGCGTTCCGTTGCCCAGACGACCGTTGAACGTATATTCACACAGTGAGGTAATTGGAATTACCTATGTGTAATTTTTCACTACTTGAAATACAGACGTCAAGATAATTACAGAAAATATCGGAAACATGAGTTTGGGCTCCGCATCTTGTGAATGTCAACTGGGAGCATTTCCTGACTGCGCTCCGGAATAAATTATACCTGTGTAAAAGACTGCACACAACGTGTTAAAGCTGTTCTGTGATAAGGACTACATCACACCTGCTCAACGAGACATTACACTACTCCCTCTAATCTAAATTACCTCTGGAAAAAGATCTATGTTTAAAAACGAATACGTTCATAAAATGTGTGTCACTGCGCTGTAGGTAAGGGAGTCCGTTAATAATCCATCTTAAACACAGTTGGTGCTGGGACACCATTGGGTCCGCCGATGCTGCAGACCCCTGAGTTTGGAACAGAGCCTGTTCCACATGATTGGGAACAGGAAACCGAGCCTGTTCCGCTCGACTGGAAGCGTTAGCTCGGGACTTCCGTCGTGTCTCAAGCTGCAACAAGAAAAAGGAAAGCGATATCGCCGCCGGTTTTTTTAATTAGCGTTATCGCAGTACTCACAGGAGACCCCTCTTCAATGGGTTTTGTCAAGTGTGATGACAGCGCTTTCCAAGATAAACAAAACTAAAAAAAAAAAGAAAGGAAAAAAAAAGAAAAAAAGTTTAGTTTAAGAGTTTATATCCAGTTCCTGAATGCGAGGCTGCGCACGAACCTAACTAATTAAATGAATCTACCCCGCTATCAGTAAAGGAGGGGGGGGGGGGGGGTGAAACACATGCGTTTAGATATTACATGTTTATATAATGGCGGTCTGCTAGCGCACGCTAGTTACCAGGGGAAATCTATAGGCATTCTGCGGTCCCTCAGCTCTGCATACATCGGAGGTGTCGCCTGCAGGGGTAGCGTGGCGCCTCTTAATGACCGCGTAAGCCGCCAAGTGACGGTAAACTCCAATAAACACCTGTGTCTGAGAGCCCAGGTGCGCGTGGGGACCGTGAAACCGCGCCCTGGCGCCTCTTTATTGCATTAGCGGCGGCCATTTTGCACCGCCCGCGTCGCCGTCACGGATAAAAGCAGAATGCGGGCCGAAGCGTTAAATGATTCGGAGGTCACACCTGCGCCCGGCGTGTGGCTGATTAAAGCAGAGCAGCGCTGATCCTTTCATTGGGTGTTTTTTTATGCCTCCGCGACAACACAGCCGTGGCCGGAGGCATTTTTTCGGGTTGTCCGTCCGTCCGTCCGTCCGTCCGTCCGTCCTTCCATCCGTCTGTCCATCCGTCCGTCCCTCCCGATTCTCGTGAACGCGATATCTCGGAAACGCCTTGAAGGAATTTCTTCACATTTGGCACAAACGTCCGCTTGGACTCAAGGATGAACTGATTAGATTTTGGTGGTCAAAGGTCAAGGTCATTGTGACCTCACAAAACAGGTTTTTGCCTTGAGGGAATTTCTTCACATTTGGCACACACGTCCACTTGGACTCAAGGATGAACTGATAAGATGTTGGTGGTCAAAGTTCAAAGGTCAAGGTGATTGTGACCTCACAAAACACATTTTTGCCTTGGTTGGCGGAGGCATACAAACGCGAGGCGGTATTACTAGATTATTTTTTCAGTCTAGTTTCCCCCTCACCGTTTTCGTGCTTAGAGAAGCGGCCATTTTGTGTTAAGGGTGCAACTCCGAGCTGGACACTGGCGCTTCCTCCGAATGTGCTGAGCACGGCTCGTGGATCAGCGGAGATGAAAATATTTGTCGTTCAGCGTTCGTGGCTAATTGCTTTAAGATTCTTTAAGGTCTAACGAGCAATCAATCCGTTAGTTTCTGAAGTCTGATGGAGCTTTTTGTCAGTTGCGTATTCAGAACCTCAAAAAAAAAAAATACAAATGTGATTAAAAGAATAAAACATTTAATTTGGTGAAGGCTCTTTGGCTGGGAGTGGCAAGAATGGACAGGCATTGTTTGGCACCCATTCGTAATGAATGTACTGAGGTTTGGCATTTCCAAGGCATTAAATCACAATTAAGACAGAAAATTGGACGTCTTGAAATGAGAGGATTCTTTGGGTGTGAAAGCTGGTGCTGCATTATTTTTCTTAACCAAATGCCAATCTGCAAGTCAAAACACAACATGAAAATACCAATCTCAAACCAAATACCAATCTGTAAGTCAAAATGCGACATCAAAATACCAATCTCAAACCAAATACCAATCTGTAAGTCAAAATGCGACATCGAAATACCAATCTCAAAGCAAATGCCAATCTCCAAGTCAAAACGCGACATCAAAATACCAATCTCAAGCCAAGTACCAATCTGCAAGTCAAAACAACGTTTCACAACATGTGTTCGCTGATCACTGAACTGTTTAAGAAAAAAAAATTACATTAGAAACAACGCTGTTGGAACTACATTCATTTGCAAGTCAAAGTTTAAAAAAACCGTAGTTGATAAAATCTAGGCCAGTGTTTATTTCTAATATTTTTTTTTTCTTTATTATGGTGCATTTTTATGATTATGGGATGGGAAGAGAGTATATTCTCTAGGGAACTGAAAAATTAAGAATCCAATTGGGGTTGAAAAACTGTTCCATTATTGCGTTATGGCAGAGGAAGGTTGCTCAGGAGATGGTCTTGGACCGCCACAGCGATGAAAATGAAAAGTGCATTTCAAAATGACGGAAAGACTTGTGAATTAACATATGTTCCTATTCATTTGAATAAATCTAGAGCGTCTGTGTTGGTCGTAGAGCCAGTCTCGAGTCTGTCCCCCTAGGAGGGGTGGGGGTGGGGGGGTGGGGGGGAGGTCCTTTCGGCAGTGGAAACATGTTTTTGCTTTACAAAAGCCTCATTTATTAAAATGTCAAAAAAAAAAAATGATAGGACCCAAGACACCACTTCCCGGGCAAAGTGCTGCTTTTAAGCGGCTCAGACAGATTCCGGCTGGCTTTAATACGGCAGCGTAATGAAGTCACAATCCCCCGTATCAGAGAGGCGCCACGCAGCCGTGCTCTGAGGGAAATTAAATGGCGGTTCACCAGCAGTCTGCTTCCTTATTAGCTCGGGTGCGACGAGCTGCCGTTCGGCTCAACTGTCACGTTCCTGACGCGATGCTCCTGGGCCTCGAACGCGGCGGGTTGAACGAATCCTCCGAAGTCCCCCGTGTGTGTTCAGATGGCCATGGACAGCCATTTTTTAAATGTTTCTGGGTGGGGTGGGGTGGGGAGGGGGGGTGGGTAGGGTGGGGATTTAGCAGTGCTCAAAATTACTGTGATGCTGCCATTAGCTTCCATGATTAGATTCCTCTAATTTCCTCTTATTTATTTGTCCAGTTTAGCTGCGTCTCTATCTGAGCAAAACAATATATAAATTATCTCCCAGTCATAATGCATGTCTGTGCTGGTCCCCCAGTGGAGGAACAAACTTGCCGTGGTAGCCAGGATGGCTGAATCATTGGCTATAGCCTGACACAGACCGAAGGACCTGTCTGTTCAGACTGCGTCTTCGTTCCTCTCCGATATCCTCCTCAGCGCACCTACCTTTTGTATTCATTGTGGAATTACTTTTTGGTTGAAGTTTTTTTCCTTTTGGAGCTTGTTATAGATGTAGTCTGTATGTATTTAGAATAATTTCATTTCTTGCTCAGAAAAATTAATTGGCGGGTCTGGAAACGTTGTTTGCCTGGTCTGGCCTAGTGCTCGTATAAATCATTTGAGGGCACTTGTGCTCTCCTACATTGCCCTTCAGGATAAGAGCGACCGCTAAATGAATGTAATGTGAAGCATGACATTATAATTAAGAGCATTTACATGCGTACAAACCGCAGTGTTGCATTGTGGGTAGGGAATGGGTCTCATGCTCTCAGTGTCACGGGTTAACCCTTAATTTTGTGCTTAAATTAGACCTGAGAAGTGTGAGGAAGTGAAACAAATCCAAGTGTTCACAAAAAGGCGAGCAAATGAACAAGATGTTGGGGAAAAACGTTAGTGCTGAAAACAAATAATGTAGATTTACTGGGCTAGACACACCGGTAGAATAACCAGCGCAAGAGCAAAGAAAAATAGACCATAGTACCTGCAGTAGCCTTCTTTGCTGCCCGGCTAGTTATTCTACCCGTGCATTGTAAGCCCCAATAAATCTATATTCGTTTTTTCAGCGCTTAAGTTACTTTTCTTTTGTTTGAATGAAACCTAAAACACACTTCAGGCAGCGTCCGGTGACTGATGCACTTGGGCCCTGTGGGTGATTCACTGAACAGACAGGGTAAACCATCCCTGCTCCTTCTCTTCACCCGTCTGTCTCTCTCTCATTCTCTCCCTCTCTCTCTCTCTCTCTCTCACTCTCCCTCTCTCTCTCTCTCTCTCTCACTCACTCACTCACTCTCTCTCTCTCACTCACTCACTCACTCATTCACTCACTCACTCTCCCTCTCTCTCTCTGTCCTTCCCTCTCTCTCTCTCTCTCTCTCCCTCTCCCTCTCCTCTCTCTCTCTCTCTCTCTCATAGCCGGCTCCTTGATATTTCTGAATTACGGATAATGAGCATGAGGAAGAGAGGCTACTCTGCGGCTCATTCCTGCACAGAAAACAAGCTGATTAGCTCAGAAAGGGCTTTGCATCATAACAAGATGGGCCGAGTCCGTCATCGGGCCCAGTTTCTTTTCATCAGCGCGCTAATAGATTTTTCTCCACTGCACATTATCTCTGCTCTCCGCAGATACCTCATAAAGCATCGATGCAGAACATTAAGTGATGCTACGTACCTGTGCCTCAGGTTGTTTAAAAAAAAAAAAAAAAAAATCAGTTCAGCTATTTTTAATACATAAAAAAATAATACCTCAGTCCTAACTACAGCCAGTATTCATGGCCACATTCAGGAAGCCAAAAAAAGATTCTGGTGCATCACGGTACAATATGTATGTATTCAAATTACACCATACGTTCACCATAAATGGCAATATATACAGTAACTCACAGTCCACAATATGGAGTTTGCTGTGTGTTTCACACTCCAGTCAACGCTATAGGAAAGCTCTCCATTTTCTGTGTGCAAACCAACAGGATCATTGTTAGCTGAGTACGTAATTGTGTTCATGTTTGTATGGCGTCGAATTAGTATTAGTTTTTTTTCCTTTTAAACTGACAGTGAATAACACTAATCACAGGCAGCATCAGACCGCAGCTCTTTGCTTTTCTATCATTTTGAGACGAGGCCACTTTCTGAGCCGGCTGTAGATTGGAAAATGGCTCTGTAATGGCAGCCTGTAATCAAGCCCGGCTCGCTCGCGTCCGACTCCAGCCGTCCAGGAATCAGCGGCGATTTGTGTCCGAGCCAGGGGCTGAGGTTCGAGGAGGGCTGAGGCAATTTGAGACCAGATGAGTTTGATTCCAGTTCCAGATCGGGACGGTAACGATGTGTTTTCTTTCGGAAGGTAGCGGTGTTTCTGCGGTCACGTGCAGGCCACAGGTGGCTTTAAATCCCCAGAAGCTGGCCTCGGGTGGGGCTTAGTGTTAAATTTGAGGCGCAGGAGCTCTCACTGCTAATGCTGATTGAGCCTGGTCTTGGGGATCGTCCACGAACCAATTTTTTTTTGCCATTTTTCTCCCATTTTCTCCCCAATTTAGTCGTTATACCAATTCCCCGTGTGAATCATGGTCCTGATCGATGCGCTATCCTCTGTTGGTCTGGGGAGGGTGTAGACTACCACACGCCTCCTCCGACACATGTGGAGTCGCCAGCCGCTTCTTTTCACCTGACAGCAAGGAGTTTCACTGGGAGAGGTTTCACGCTTCTCCCCCAGATCCCCTCCCTGCTGAACAGACGCCCCGACCAACCAGTAGGAGTCGGTAATGCAACGACTCAGGGCTCATACCCTCACCAGCTTCCCACCTGTGAACACTGCCAACTGTGCAGTAGGAATGTCTGACCATGGAAGAAGTACCGCTGCCAGGGATTGAACCCGGGTCTCTGCGATGGTAGGCGAGTGCTTATACCTCTACACTACCCAGACGGCCCCCCCCCAACCATTTAGAATACCACAAAAGGACACAGCATGCCAGTGTTCTTATGCGCTGAGTTGTTTCACAAGAAAAAAACAAAAAAAACTGGCTCTGATTCGTTAAACAATCCCTGAATTTCAGGTTTTTGATGTTTACTGCAGCAGCCTGGTTTGATTGTGAAAAGATCAGGAATTTAAAATGTCTGTTAAAAATTAGCGCCATAAAACCGTGCAGATGTATGCCATTTACACTGCATCAGTGGAACTTCTAAATACATTCACCTGTTTGCGCGCCATTACCAGGAGGAAAATGACAATTAACTGCCACAAATATTCAACAATATTATTCACTTGTATGAGGGTGTTTTTGACTCATCAACCACCCATTATCTGACTCATATTCTACACTGAATTAGAGATGGTAATATTTTGCTGTTGGAAACCATTTCCAATAAAATTAGCATTTTTTAAAATTACACACTTTTATGGATAATTAAGAGTCAGTGGCTGATTATACGGTCTGAATGGCGAAGCACCGAGTGTCTCCGAGCACGTGGGGCTCTTGCGTTTGTTTGGCCTGATTGTTAATCTAATTATGCAGATCGGGGTTCAACCACAGAGCCATCCTCGGCACTTCAGGACCAGGGCTGCCTAACCCTGCGTACAGTGCATGCCCCCATTAAACTGAACAGACTCGATCCATGGGAAGTTCATTATAAGCCAGGTCGGCCAGTTGTATTGGAAGCTCGGAGCATGGTTAAATATCACCGCATGTGCTGAAGCTCGGATTTCTGCGGTAAGCTCGTAAATGCGCTCCCAGCTTGCTGCGGTCATTATTGCCTCTTCAGTATATGACCAGCTGTATAAACTGGATCAACTGCAGAGAAGCCGAGTCTGCTTGGTGAGTTGCTCGTTTAAGAGCCTCAAATGCTGTAATGTAATGTAATGTAATGTAATCCTCGGGAAGTTCTAAATTATTAAAGCCAGGTCAGACCGGCCATTTTGTATTTGTGACAGGCCTCGAACGAGCAATGGGTTAAAATATCACCGTCCTGTGCCGAAGCCTCTGGATTTCTGCAGTAAGCTCGTTAAATGCGCTCCCAAAGCTTGCCTGCGGTGCGGGATGTTGGCCTCCTCTAGGTAGCCGCGGCGAAGCCAGGGCCGTATTAAAAACAACACGCGCAATCAGACGTGCAGAGGAACGGCCCGGAAAGATCTGCCTCTGCGTGAAGCTTCCTAAGCTTCCTTTTAAAGAAGCCTCAGGACCCGGCCAGTCCATTATTGGTCATTCGGGGGCGGTTTCGGTTGAAGCCATAATATCGTTTGGAAGGTGTTTTCAAAGTGCGTTTTCCCCCACCAGAGAGAGTTAGTCACTGCCAATCAAAGCTCTCTGAGATTTTATGAGCAGACCCCCTCGGTCGGCACAGTGTGTCCCCTTGGCAGCGCGACAATAAAATTACATGTAAAATAACTGCAGTGCTGCCCAAAACGCTCGTCGTGGTCTGAAGACGCATCTCTTCAGACTATGCCTGGACTACCTAACTATCGCCACTCTGCGGGGCACTCCCAATCTGGGATCGTTTTCATCGCTTAAATCCCCCTCTTTCATGCTGCACACGTACCTCCTGTGCCACTTTCATGTTACATGTACCCTCCATTCAGCACAGTATATTGCACTTTGTATCATTATCTTGATGTTGTAGCTTGTCTTGCCCCCTAGTTCATGGCTATGAATAACTGTTACAAAATGAGTATTGTACCTTATCGGACCAGTGTTTTGTTGTTGTTCCAGTGACCTTCGGCATGCACTTATTGTTCGTCGCTTTGGATAAAAGCGTCTGCCAAATAAATGTAATGTAAAAGACCATAATGCACACGCGCATCTTTCGAAGAGAACAGAGTTTGCCCACAGATGAAGTTTCACCTGCACCTGCCTTCCTCTCTGTCTCTCTCTCTCTCTCTCTCCATTCACCCTGGAGTAATGGCTGTCACCTGTCAGGTAATTGTTTAATAAAACCTAGAATGTCAAGCCCCCGTCCCTCCCCCTTGTTCAGTTCCAGGAATCCTCCATGGTGCCTGACCACAGCCAGCAGCCGTTTGCCCCACTCTAGCTTTTTTTTTTTTTTTTTTTTTTTTTGTGTGAAATGAGTCAGCTGGATGGAGATTAGATTGACACGTGGGCTAAGGCTTCTTCCCCGGGCAGAACGGCCGTGGTAAATATGGAAAAGAGAGGGTAAGGTGTGGGCACCAGTGTCCCAGAGCAAGGACAGATGAAAACAGAAGCAGGACTGATCTCCAGGACGGGAAACGCGCTAAATGTGTTCTGCTCCTTTGTTTCCGTTAACGATAAAAAAAGAACCGTGAGCACTTAAGATCGTTCGCCCGCAGGAGCCTGTTGAATGCTAATATGAAGCTGAATTTAATGTGGTCCGTCACATGCAGGCCGCAGTATGACCCCAGATGTTCCAGAATGGAGGTTACCCAGAGAGCCAGGGCACTGTGATGTGGCAAGCATGCAAAAAATGCATGTTAATACTTTGATGGAATAACGCATTTTATTTATGCAATCACCAGTATGCTGTAAAAATGAGCGAATGTCCAATTGCCAAAATCTGGTAATCTGCAACCTTAACTGCTCCCAAAATCAACGCGCCCATTCTGTACATGCAAAACAAGAGTATGGTTTCACCGGAAAAACTGCGCACCGGAAACGTTGCAGGCCTGGTTTCCCACGATGCAGTGTTCTCCCTTTGTCAGACAGGCAGGCGGACGGGGGGGAGGCAAGGGAGTGGCCCGGTTGGTGGTGCTGCTGGAATCGCCCCCCAGCCCCTCGTCCGGCCCGCGGTGCTAATTTAATCCCCCTGTTTTTCCCCCGCCAGTCAGCGGGCCAATTCCAGCCCCGCCTGCGTCAGGCAAAGCGGATTAGGCGGCCTAATCAAATGTTCTCTCGGCTGATGCTGCTTTGCGTGCTCCCCGTGTCTAAGGAAACCGCTGCTCCTGGCTCTTAATTATTCAGCCCCCCTGCCAAAAGTGGGAAAAATAAACTAATAAAAAAATAAAAAATAAATCTGGACGGCGATGGTACTCCTCGTTGGCCCTGGAACTGAACGTGGAGATGGAGAGGTTATGTCCTCAGAAAGGCACCGTGGCAAAGTTTGCGGCGTGGAACACATCGTGATTTCGGCATGTGCGTTACAGAATACTGGAGGTGAGGTGAAGATCAAAGGCCTTACCTGTGTCTGCTGATAGTGTCCCCACTTCCGCAGTGTGTATATGCGTGTTTGTGTGTGTGTGTATGTGTGTGTGCGTGTGTGGGTGTTTGTGTGGGGGTGTGTGTGTGTGTGTGGGTGTTTATGTGTGGGTGTGTGTGTGTGTATATGTGTGTGCGTGGGTGTTTATGTGTGGGTGTGTGTGTGTGTGTGTATATGTGTGTGCGTGGGTGTTTATGTGTGGGTGTGTGTGTGTGTATATGCGCGTGTGTGCATGCATTTGTGTGTTTGTGTTTGTGTGTGTGTGTGTTTATCTGAGAAAGAGAGCGAGTTTGAGCGTTTGACGGGAAGACGCAGCTTCCATATCGAGCGCGGGACCATCACGCGGCGTGGAAAAGGAAATTCCAGGGGAGCTAATTAAAAAACACCATCTGACTGATCCCAGCGGAGCAGTGCTTGAGCACGCTCAGTAGCGCGGGCCGGCCCCGCTCAGATCCGCGGTGAGAAAACCGACAGAAACGTGACTCAGCGACCATAGACGGCGCGGACTCAAGAGCATCCCAATGTCACAGCGAAGATTTACACTCTCCGCCTGCCAGGCTTGACTCCGGGCCAAAGTAAAATAATTTTAGGTGACTGTAGGTGTTAACAGAGTCACGAAACGTAAGCCATTTTAGTAAGGTCACTGTGGGACACTTGACCTGTGTCTTGACAGTGCTGTCCCAGCAGGCATTGCTCTCGGTGTACTCGCCACTTGTATGGTCAGTAAGGGTGACTGCGAAGGAAACTCAAACCTATAATATTGATTGAGTGTACAGCCTATAATTTCTACAGCTAGAAATTCAGCATGTGATCCATATGATTCCCTCTAAAGTAAATGACATATTCTTTGGTGTTGCATCTGTTCTGTATTCCTCCATCAACAAACCCTGGATTCAGTCGATATTTTCATTAGATTTATTAGCCAGTAATTAAATAATAGTCTTTTTTTCATTAATCCTGTGGAGCACTATAATTGCAAATCGTATGAAGAAAGAAACAACACACGCATTTAATAAAAGTCAGACCCATATGTGAAATGGTATCAACATGCCAATATGCATATTAATCTCATTTAACTGTGGGCAGTTTTTTCTGTTTCATCTCTCTGTGTTTTATTAAAGTTTAAATTCAGCGTATCGGTTGAGGGTCAGCTCATGGCCGGAGAGGTATGTCCTCCAGTGGCACATTATTTGCGCACATCTTTCGCAATTCTTTGCTTCTCGCTTATCACGGGTCCCTCTGAATCACCATATCTTCTCCATTTTCCTGCACTGTATGAGGGCGAGATCAAAGGAGATGGGGTGTGACATGCTGGGCTCTGCCATAATGGAATCGGGGCACTGGACTCAAGAATCCGAAAATTCAAAAGGATCTCATTTCATGTGATTGAAAAAAAATGTTTTCCGTTTGATTTGCTATCCATATGCAAATAATTTCTTTCTTTTTTTTTTTTAAGTTCTTTGATTGTTCTTTTTTCCTGCAGGTTTGCACACAGTCAGGAATTATACCCAATAAATCTATTCTCACTTCTGAGGGTTTTATAGAGAGCTTTAATTTAGTTTACGTTCCTTAACTTTTTCTTGTTTTTTGTTTTTTTTTAACAATCAACCATGTTGATGAACTGGCTACTGTAATCACCAAAGGGACCCCAGGTAGCATATAATATCACAGCCTTCCTCAAACATAGCTTGAAACGTTGCCTGGCAGCAGTATCATGGCAATATTTAATCTTAGACCTCTAGTGTCAGGCTCTCTTTTATCCAGTTCAATTGTTTGAATGGAAAAATGAATCTAAAAATGTTAGGTTTTTAAAAAAAAATTATTTTTTTTAACAGATACAGTACATTCCCCCTATTCCTCCCTGTATTAAAGAGCAAAACTAATGAGCGTTGCTTAGTAACCAGCAAAACATATCCATGCACCAGTCGGGTCATCAGATCTTGTGAAAGGAGAGCTCCTCTTCATGTTCCATCTGTCACTAGCAAATTAGACTGAAGGTTTACCCATTGTCACTTTAATTAAGGGCCATATAATATAATGTCCATACTCCCTGTTTTTTTTTCTTCTTCTTCATGACACAAAATGCTGCGGATGGATTATATCAACATTTCTGTCACTGTTGTCTTATTACAATGTCCCAGGTCACTGTAAAGTGGAAGAGACATGATGAGGTGGTGAAATGAATGAGATCGAGGTAAACGGTATTCATGCTGCAATTTGCTCCTGCCTGACCTGAGCCATTTGTGACTAGTTTTAGTGTTTCATGTGCAGCTTGTTGTCATGACAGGCTTAGCTCCTGCCCTCTTGCTGACTTTGCGGCTGTTTCAGTTCGAGGTGCATAGCCTCGTCACTGGCTTTGCTTGCTGTCATCGCTCAGGTTCACACTCACAGAGAGAAAAAGATCTTTGTGGATGCCTTGATTCCACCTTACCTTCCTCGTGACAAAAGAAAAAATAAATCTGCTCCCATCTGCTGCAGCACACCCCAACGAACAACGGAGGTGCAAATAAGTTTCAGCGCAAAAAAAACAAAAAACAAAACAAAAAAACGATCTGAGCGTCTGCTTATTGACAGCTGCTGTTTCAAAAAATACATAAAATGAAAGGATGAATAATGCATGGGGATTACTCCCGTTTGATCTAGAGTGCATTCGTCGAGTTATAAGCTCTCTTTCCGGGGATACTGTGGAGATTAAACCTATAGAGTGGATTGGTTTCTGAGGGAGAGGGAGAGAGAACTGAATCATGAGAGTCAGAGGGAGAGAGAGGGAGAGAGAAAGCGAGCGAGAGAGAGAGAGATGGAGAGACAGGAAGAGAGAGAGAGAGAGATGGAGCGACAGAAAGAGAGAGAGAAAACGAGAGAGAGAGTGAGTGAGAGAGAGAGAGGGAGGGAGAGAGAAAGCAAGAGAGAGAGAGAAAGAGAGGGAGGGAGCGAGAGAAAGAGAGAGAGGGAGGGAGAGAGAGAGAAAGAGAGGGAGGGAGAGAGAGAGCGAGAGCACTGAATCATAATCCACTCCCATACTTGCTGTCAGCTCTGTTTGATGCTTTCTTTCATCTGTAAAAATACACCCTGGATCGGGCAGGGCTGAATGCGATCTTTTCCCTGCGCAAGTCTCAGATTAATCATCCTCCATTCTTCTCTTCTCTTTGTACGCGGATAAAAATAAACATATTAATTAGGTAGTTGTTATTGAAAATAATGCAGACTTTGATGTTCCGTCACCCCCAAAAGGAACAAGTACAGTGGAGTGGGTTGGTGCAGAGGGAATCCTGCATTTAGGTTGTTTATCTTTGATAATTTGCTGTAGCGTCTCCCAAACTGAAACTGGTGTGTGACTTGAAACGCGACCGGTGCCGTTAGCACTGTTACCTGGGAACCATGGTGATCCTGTGATCTCCATGGTGCTGAATGTCATACTCACGCTAAGTATATTTACCCATAGTAAGCAGTAGAAATGGTAAATTTCCATAGGGAAAAAAAAATACTGAGCGCGATAACTAACTGTTAGAATAAATATCTCGTTTGCCCAAAGTGTGTGAAAATAACGATCAATTTGAACATGAAAAAGAAAGGGGACCCCCTGTGAGCAGAACAGCCATCCAGTTGACACAGTGACTTCCCCCGTCTGCACAAAGACCACCTCTTTAGGATCTGTTTATTTCGAACGATCGCCCCACCCGGTGCGTAGGGCTGGAGCGCCATCATCGTTGGGTCCGCCGCAGTGGGCCTGTGAACCTCCTCCACGGGTTTCATCTGCAGCGATAACAACGGCCTCTGTCTTCATGAGTCCGCGGGCCATTAATTCTCATTCCTCTTCCTCTTACCGAACGCGGCGAGTTCATGCCGGGCGGTCGCAGGCCCACGGTGCCCGTCGGGCCCGTTATTAAATGATTTATGGAAATACGAACGCTTTACAAACGTTCTCGTATTTCATTTCCTTTTTATTCGCCAGCCACTGTGACCATTTATCCGTACACTTGTTTTTTTTTTTTTCTTCCCCCCCCTCAGACGTTACATGGTTTACAGCATTTCCCATAGGACTCTGCCACATGCTCAGTTTATTATTTTTTTTAAAATAACTTTGCCTCTCAGCTCATTAAAATGAAAACTTTGTTCTCAGGGCTGTTCTTGCGTGGTGATACCTGCTGGTTCCTACCTGGGGCCGACAGTGTGTTTGCTATATCAGTGCTGCTTAGTCACTCTCGTCTGTCCAGATCAACTGGGGATTGATTTTGAAGTGCAAGTCTCCAGTCTGTACTTCTAAAATTTCCAATCAAAGTGCCAAAAACAGTGGCAACCCACTTTGTTCCTGGAAATCTACCATCCTGTTGGTTTTCATTTCAACCATACGTTTACACACCTGACTCTACTGATAAGCAGCTCAATGAGATCTCTAGCTGTTGAATGAGATGTGCTTTGTTAGGGTTGGAGTGAAAACCTACGAGGACGGTAGATCTCCAGGAACAGGGCTGGGCAGCCCTGCTCTAGCTGTTGAATGAGGTGTGTTTTGTTAGGGCTGGAGTGAAAACCAACAAGGACAATAGATTTCCAGGAACAGGGCTGGGCAGCCCTGCTCTAGCTGTTGAATGAGGTGTGCTTTGTTAGGTTTGGAGTGAAAACGTACTGGATGGAAGATCTGCAGGAACAGGGCTGGTTACCCCTGGCGTGGAGCTTTTGAACTCACGTGCAAAGACAATGCAGGCTTAGGTTGTTTCTAAGGACACATGTATTTACATTAGCCTCTGCTCTCCTTCCTGACCTTGCCCCTCATTGGACGTCCAGAGTTTTATTACGGCAGGAAAATAATTTTCTCTGGACTGAGCTGCAGGAAATTGCAGAGCAAAACGGGGGAAGCTTTCAGGTGATATTTGTTCCTACCTTTATCAACGCAGGCCCTTTTATAATTTCCCTGTACGTGCGTGTAAAGTTAAGCAAACAGCCGTACGCTGACAGCTCTTTTTTCCATTAGGGGAAGTCATTGAGTAATGAATTTCCCTTAACATTTATGGCATCCCCATTAAGGGCACACAAATACAGATAATTGGGATAATTGAGTCCAGTTACAAAAAATAATGCAGAAATTTACAGCTATATTTTTCCATTGCTGTTTTTATCTTTTTGATAGGTTGTCTCATCCAGGATGGTGTACAAATTTTTTACAAGGATCAGGTAAAAAAAAAAATATATACAGAGGACTATCATGTCCAACTACAACTAACAGGAATATAACCACAAATGATCTCTGAAATTAGTGAATCAGTTGTCCTTATAGAAGCAAGTACAGACTGCAAAGTGTGATTTATATATTCAAAGAGCGCACAGCACATTGAGGGCTAATTCATAATTGGACCACTGCTACCCGTGAAACGCTTAACACTTAAAATAACACACGTAACTTATGGCAAGCCTTTGACTGGCAAGCTTTGTTTTTCAGCCTTGTGATTATGTGTTTCACGTGCGCGGGGGAAGGATTATGCACTCCGACAGGCCGCGCTGTGCTTTTTTCTGTTTTTCTTTTTTTTAAACTGACAGTGAACATTTGCAAGAACCTGTTTTCTGTTTCCCGGTGACTGTGTGCCGTCACACGAGCGGCGTGTGTATTTGATTATTCCGGCGTCAGAGTGGAGATGATGTCTTGAATCAGATTTTGCCGCGCCGGCCACGGCTCGCCTCGGCATTAATAAATGCCACGTTCTGTTATCTCTGCTCAGCTCACGCTGCGAGCGGAAACACCATTTAACAAAGTAAAAGTAATTAGGCCCAGTGTACACCCAGCGAAGCAGACATTCATTCTGACGCACACACACACACATACTGTATACACACACTTTCTCTCACACGCATGCACACACACTCTCTCTCACACACACACACACACAGACACACGCACACACACACACACACACACACACACACATACTGTATACACACACTTCACACGCACACACACACACACACACACAGACAAGGACAGCAAGCCAACACACACACACAACACATAATGTGTTCAACCTTTCTCTCATCAGCATGCCACACACTACGTCTCTTCTCACCACACATCCCAAGCACATGCACACAGCACCATACACCACGAAGTTCACACACACACTGTACACGCACACACAAACACACATACACACACGCACTGTACACCCACACACAAACACACACAGAGAAAGGGAAGAAGCCCTGAGACTTTCCTGTACAGCAATATTCATCAGTGAAAGTTGTGTGGTGTTGTGTGTGTGTGTGTGTGATGTTTTTATCTCTTTTGCTCTCATCAGTTATTTGAGGCTCACATACAGATACAAAAAAAGTCATCTTTTATGTTCCAAAATGACCAAATTGGCAATTTGTGCTCTACATGCATCTCATTACACCCAGAGAGTTTTTAACCTTCCGGGCATTTGAGTCTATTGGCGCTGCAGTTGGCCGATACCGTCAGTAATTTCAGCATATTTATTTCACAAAAGACCAGACAGAATAGGAGAGGATAAGAACGGAATATGTCTATAAGGAATAAATAGCAGAATTTCAAAATCAATTTATTCAGCTCAGCCTAACCGAAACAGCACCTTAGAGGGAGCACAAATATAAGTAGCCTGCTACATGCTGTGGTTTCTTTAGCAAACATTCAAGGATTTTTATTATTGTTTGTTTTTGCTTTTTAAAAGACCATCGGGTATTCAGAAATAATGAACAATACCGTGTTAAATAAATCACTAAAGCGAATTAAAGTTTACGAGAAAAAAAAAAAGCCACAGTATTTCACCCTAAATTTCCTATCCCAAAATGCCCTGGTTGCTTTAGCAGGAGTCGTTCCGTCGTTACATCAGACGAAGGGCAGCGTGGACAGACTGACGGGGCTCTGGAACACCTCTGGGAAAAGGACGGAGGATTTGAGACCGATGAAAGACGCAGATACCCCGACGGTAATATCCTCTCTCCGGATATTGTCCCGCGGCTCGTTGGCGGGACATGGCGGAAATGCCGCCATCCTCTCCGCCGTCCTCCCCGCCGCCCTTTCCGGCTCTCTTATTAAAGGGATATGAGAACAAGCAGGGGCCTCTCAGATTAAAACGCTCTCTCTCTCTCTCTCTCTCTCTTTTTGGGTCACCGTCATCGTTCCTGTGTCGGGGTTCATATCGAGGGTTCCTGTGCCTGCAGTGTGTGTTTCAGTCGGATGTGCCGGTGAAGAGTGCAGTATGAAGTAAAGTTGGGAGTCAAGTTTTTATTTCAAGGGGAACTTCACCCCAGAAACCCATTTTTTGATGGTAAATTAGTCCATTATTTTGTAATATGGACCAATGGATTTTTCTTTCTTTTTTTCTCAACATTATAAATATCTAGCTATTTGTCTCTTTGTGACATTTTGGGTCACTGGGCAGCCACACCCACTATTAAGAGCCAGAAATTTCCAAAAAGAAATACTTCCAAAAAGTTTCTTACAGTGCAGATTGCTGTGGGAATTAATTTTTTTCTTCAGTTGCAGTCCCCCGCCCCCTGCCCCCTAGACACTGGAATAGGGACAGCTTTTCAGTTTGCCCATCGTTGATGGATTGGGTCGTGCCTAGCACGAGTAGCACGGTCGATGACTTTACAAAAAACGAAAAGGACGTAATGTGTGATTTCGACGCGGACATTAGTCCCTATTGTTTTGAGCCCGAGTGCACTGTGGTGCCCGACCGACAGAGACGGCAAGCTGGTGCTTCAGCTAGCGCTGTCAGTCAGAAAACCCCCTGAGAGAGCAGCTACGCCCAGGGACCTGTGAGGGGCTCTATACCTCACCGGTCGCAAAAACATCTATCACGGCTTTCCAAGCAAGTAGAGAACATTACGCGTGCATTTGCCTGGGCAGATTTCCTGAGGAAAGTGTTTATCTCCCCTCACTTCACACAGTGAGTGTACAAATGGGCGAAATGGGCTTTAAATTACCGTCAGCCGAGCTTTAATCTAGAACCCGCAGCATAACCCATTTCATCTCCCTTTTTTTTTTTCCGAGAACGGCGTCGCGAAAATCGCAGCGGGCCGTCACACTTCTCACCTGACCACAGCGAGCTCGTATAGCTGTACCTGTAAATACCCAGCCCTCCAGGATTATCGTCACCCTCAATTAATCATGAAATAATGCTGGATAAAAAAATAATAATAATAATTTTACTGTTTATCAAATGTTTTCTCTGCTCAACTATATGAGAAAATGAAGTAATCTTATTGCGACACCGTTGGTTAATGGAACAAAATGTTTTACACAAAATCATTTAATCTGGAAAAAGGCATTCCTTAAAATTATTGGCACCATTTGACTTAGTACTTTGTGTACCGTACTCTTGTTAGATGAAGGTACTGAGCCTTCTACCTTTAATCTGGATTAGATCACTGTCCTGCTGGGTGATCCACCCATGAGACCACTTAGCCTTCTGGCAGAGACAGCCTGATTTTGGTTAGTGGAAAAAAAAATGTTTTACTCAAAATCATTCAATCTGAAAAAGTCATTCCTTAAAATTACTGGCACCATTTGACTTAGTACTTTGTGCACCCTACTCTTGTTAGATGAAGGTACTGAGCCTTCTATAATCTGGAGGAATGGATTAGATCACTGTCCTGCTGGGTGATCCACCCCTGAGACCACTTCGCCTTCTGGCAGAGGCAGCCTGATTTTGGTTAGTGGAAAAAAAATGATTTTGGTCTAAAATCTACTGGTATTTAATGGGTTCCATGATGTTGTGTATCCTACTAGGTCAGAACAGCTCGACAACATCACATATCCACCACCATACCTCGCCATGGGGAATAGGTCTGTTCTGCATGATTATCCCTTTTTTACACTAAACCCACCTGTGGTCTTGGTTACCAAAAAGCTCTATTTTTTGTCTCAGCTCACCATGGAACCCCGTTGAAATCAAACTTCCAGTGACATTTTTATCAAACTCCAGGCCCTTTCGTTTGTGCTTTGATGACAGTAGGTGCTTTCTACCATCCAAATAGCTTTTTGACATTTGTGTCTAATTTGAGGTTTGTGTCTAATTGTGGGTTTGGAGATTCGGTGACCCAGACACTAGCGTCTGCAGTTCTGGAGATGTGATATTCAGAGAACGATTTTGGCTCCGCAAACATCCGTTCTCACTGTGCGAGCAGGTCAGATGCGCTTGCATGTCCTTTCCAGTCAGGTTCCTCACAGCACCAGGTCGTTATGCGCTGGGTGATTATTACTCTCACACTGAAGTTGGATATTCTCAGGTGTTGTTTGTTTTGTGGCCACTGCTTGATTTATGAAGGCCAGCAACCTTTTGTCTCATTTCCTCTGTGTCCCCTGATCGTCCCCATGTTGATGAGCCTGGCAACCAAGAGAGTGTGTCGCCTCCTATTTGTACTGTAGTGAAACAGGTAGTCATGGATGAGTTCCTGAAGACTCAGAGAACTTTGAAAAGTAAAATAGAAATGGCAGCATACTTTCATTTGTTTTTGTTCATGACAATTTCCTGGGGTGGCAGTGACTGTGACATCCATTTTTGAGGAAGAAAACATCTTTTTTAAACAAGTTTACCTCAACTAAAGGTTAGATTTCACTCATATTTTGAGTGCAAGATCAAGCTAGTTCATAGTGTTTTTACTCTTTTCTTTTTACAAAGATTGCCAATTCTTGAGGGCACTGTATATACAGCGAGCTCCATAATGTCTGAATTCTAGAGACGTTATACACAAATCTTTGGGTTTCTAGATGATTGTTTATACAGCAACATTTGAATGCAATAAATTGACATCAAGATATTAGTCAAACTTAAGTTCCTTTGCTTTCGTATTTGCAACAAAAGCCACCTGAAATGTTGAAGGAACTGAGAAGGAGGAGGCTAACAATCCACGCCTAATTTTATTGCGGAGTTGGGTGAATGAAGTATTCCTTTTAGGAATTAATTAATCATTGACTGAAAGAACACTCATGCAGTCCTTAGTTAAACACACAAGGTTAAATTTGCGAAAGAACATTATTATTTAATTACATGCGCGTTGCGTGCTGATGGAGATTATTTAAACATTTTAAGTGAAATACAAACATTTAATTGTAGTTGTACAACATTTCCTGGTGAGGTGTACCCTGACACAGTGGCTGGTCTAACAAATTATTGCAAATCCTGCATCTAGCTTCTCTTGCCTTGTACACAGTTTAAACATCCAAATCTGAATTTGATTTGTGAATGAGTGGACTTGGTGTGAATGTATTTCATGTGTGTGTAGGCGGCACCCTATGTGCATGCAAACAGCCTGTATTGTAGACGCTAGGTTTAATTCCAGCCAGGAAGTTGTGACCTTGATCCGACTAATTGTCTTATTATTGAGCCACTCAATGCTCAGTTTTTTTTGACTGTGCTGATTATTTTGAGAGTTCAAGAGAAACTCCAGGACCGCTTCAAAGAGATAGTTTTTTTTTTTTTTTTTGCAGAACCCTCTATGTTCACTTTAAAATGGAAGCAGAGAGCCACAGTCTCCTGGCTAATGCAACCGAACCTGAAATCAGTCCAACCGCCAACCATCTTTTTTCGGCTTCCTGTAGTGGACCTTTGAAGTTTTTTTTTGTTGTTGAGGTGATTCGATGCTAGCGGGCCAAAGGAAGCCCTTCGGCTGGGCTCGGCACCACTCTCAGTCCCCCCACTGCGGTTAATAGCAGCTGTTTCTCCTGGCATTGCTCTACCACCTCAGACACTTAAGAGACACAACAGGTTTCAAGTCCCTGTGACTAAAGCCACCTGACACAGGAGACATTTCAGAGCATTTTAGTCCCAGACATTTCAGAGCATTTTAGTCCCATATTCTTCAATGTGTAACCCTGAAAAGGCCATGCAAACAGGTGTTCAGTTATTTTATTCACCAATGCGATCTGGATTGATTCTTCCCGCCAAGACACAATATTGAGGTGTATTGTGAGATACCTCAGGTAGGCCTTTTATACAGCACGGTAGTGCATTTCAGTGTTGCAGATTAATACAATGTTGAATAAAATGTTTGAAAAGAATCTATTTATTGGAGAACAGATCCAATGGGTATATCCATGGAATTAAATCCATTGATTTATCCATTGTTATCCATCCATTTATATTTCATTGGCAGCAACATGAATCATTTTTAAATGCCTTCACGTCACTCCTGTAGTCTCACTGGTGCATATATAGTTGCCCCCTAAAAAATGATTTAAAAAAGCAGGCAGTCGTGGTGATGCGCAGACTTCATGATACCCCGAATCTGTTGACTTATGAGGCTGACGGCTGCGTGCTGTGAAAATATAGCTAAATGAATAAACACGATTCAACCGTGTTTGTGCTGACACAGCTTGAGAAGGCTGCATGTTATTATTATTTTTTTTTATTAATCCTTTGTTTAACCGGGAAAACCTGGTTTATGTTTTCCTGCCTTTCGACCCTCTGACCTGCTGTTTTATCCCTGCGCGTCTGTCGTCCATCCTCGTGCTCTGCTGTCTGATTCCAAACCGGACGCAGAGTGGGATCAGAAAAGGGAGCAGCCGTGCAGTTCTGCGCTAGCGTTAATGTGAAAGACGACGTAGCCGACCACCTGGCCACCATCTTGATGGCGTAAAAAAACCCCCAAAAAAAACACTAATGGTCCTGTAATTGGTAGTTCCCATCCATCCTCTCTGCTGCAGTGAGCAGAGTCTCTAGGGAAGTGAGGAAGGGGGTGGGGGGGGGGTGCAGGGGGGGGAGGGGGGTTCCCTGCCAATCTCGCTGATTGGTCGTTGCACTGACCACATTTTGAATTCACTATCTGGGGCAATTATCTGAAAATGATGACTTTATGGCCCTACGGTGATGGACAGCCATTTTGTATGGTGAAAGTGGCACAGTTGGTCTTTATACCATGCTAATTTTGAAGTTGGGGTGGGGGGTGGGGGAGGGGCGGGGGGAATCTGATGAAAATGTTTTTTTTTTTTTTTCCTTCCCACATGAAGTCACTTAGGGTGTAATGGAATAAGCCAGCTCCAGCACCCAATTCAACACTTCTCGGTAGTTGCGCACCCATGCTTTCTGGGCATATTCTTGTATCTGTTATTTTCTCACATCGCTGGCTGCTGTTTCCGGTGCTTTAAGGGAATTTGAATTCTGTGAGTTTTGACTGCAAAATGTGCAGTCACACAGAGAGCAATTTGTAATGCCTAATAACTTACAAGCAAGTAGATCAAATCTTATTTTGCGCTTGAGGAAAACTTTAAGCGCATACATTTAATTTTTATTTGCCCTGTTTAGTGCTCATCTTGGATGTTTTATAACTTGGATGCAGCCCTAGGTTTTCAAACAGATCTTGTTTTTTTTCCTGTTCCTTCCGTTAATAGCGCAGTACTGATGAACTGCATCACTGAATTAAATTTAATCCAAATGCCTTTCATCAGAGCGCAATCAAAAATTCAAAAATGCTATTTTTGTGTACAAAAGTGTACAAATATATGAATCATCCTTGATAAATTTAAAAAATCCTCAACTGTTCATTTAAGATGGCTTGTATAGAGGCTGCACATCCATAGCAACTCCAGCAAATTTCTTTCTTTCTAACACAAAAACTGTACTTACTGTGAACACTGCTGATGAACTGCTTATTTGCTTTCACTCTGTTCTATGTCTGTTTGTCAAATTCCTCTTTTTGCTCGAGTTTGGGTAACATAGCGAAACAAAACATTGAAAAGAACGGTCTAGTATGTCAGTTGGCTTGTGGCATATTTGGCCTTTTAAGCCTGTGTTGGCTTGATTGTGATGTTAAATGTTGTTAAAATCTATTGGTGCACCCAAACAATAAAATATCGAACTATCGAGGTAATAGGCTATAAATCACCCATTTTCGGCATGGTAGGATTTTCGCCCCTTCCAAGATGTCACATACGTCTCCAAAAACCTCCGGACATAAAGCATACGTTATGAGGCGGACGACGGCAGGCTTTCATTTCAGTCCCTCGATTCCTGGAGCCGCTTCGAGGCCTCTTCACAGCCCTCTTCAGCCTCCTTGTCTGGAGCCACCATTCCGCCCGTTCCGTTCTGCGCCATTGACTTGGGTTTCCCGGGACAAAGGCGCGTTTTCCATTGTGAGCTCATGGGACGAGAGCGGCGAGAGCAGGTGTTTTTGACTCCATACATCCATCAAAGCTTTTGTCCCATTGGCCTAATTGAGCCTCTTTGTCGCGTGCTTGTGTGCACTGCCTTAATTGATATCTCATGCAAAACAAGTCACATGAAAAGGCTCCGTTGAATTAATGCGGATTTAGGCCTTTGCGTACGGGCGCCTGGCTGATTGATGCACCGGCGTCGCTTGCGGAAGGGGGCCGTTTGATCGCGTATCACACGCGAGGGGAGGACCGGGGAGGCGGGCTCTCAGCGACACAGCTCGCCCCCAGACCGAGCCAGCAAGACGTCGACAGCTCTGCCAGGACTGTTGGCGTACCTCGGCAAGGGGTCCCCACACACAATCGCTAGCTGATTGAATCCTGGATCGCTGAGGGTAATGGTTTTGGGAGGGCACCGTTTACATGATGCCCCCAGACTCTGCGATAGGCCCAGCACAGCCTACAGTCCCCCCCAACCCCCACCTGCACCCCCACCCCCCAAACACTCTCTTGACATTTAATTAGGAACATGAAAGGTGGGGTAACATTTCACAAGGGTCAAGCAAAGGTTATGTGCACAGCACCAGCTATAATCAAAGCTGGATGCGCATAATTAAAAAGCAGCCAAAGCAACTTATCGCCCTCCTTGAAGTCAACATTGGATGCCATCCAGACCCAGGATGGCTCTCAGGACCAGCTCGAGTCACGTGCACGCTACTTCAGTAGAGCAGCCGTATAGCGTTTGCATTCCTGTGTGTGTGTGTGTGATGACAGCGAAAAGTTTCCTTTGGAAGAAATGCAATACAAAAGAGCAAAGACCAAATAATTTTGTTTCTGACAGTTGCGTTTCTAACGTGTAGACGTCCCTTTGCACCCGGGTCAAATGGTCTTCGATCCTGAGCCACATCGAGAGTGCGTTTCGTTTGAGTCTGTTCTGTCTCTTTAAAAATATTGCTCTTGCCGTCAAAGGGGTCGTTTTGTTTTTACCTGAATCCACCATCTACCTGTGTCCCATGTACCATGCTTAGGTGCAGTTCCAGAAAAGCTGTTGTTGGGCTGGTGCCTCATGGTGATCATTCAGTACAGTTCCAGGCAAACAGGTCGTACGTGCACTTGATGATCTGTTTTCACTGTCGCTGGTAAAAGGTGGTCTACCTCATTTTCCAAAATGGACTGTTTAGAGAATGTAAAGATAATATATCATGCGTATATAATCACATCTAGAATTATTGGCAGCCTTGATAATTATGTGCAAAAAGACTGTGGAAATGAAATAACACCATTACTGGGGTGTATTGTTATTTCCCCATGTGGAAAATATTATACTTTGTTCATGATTCAATAGACTCAACCAAAATATAATTTCTCAAATTATGCATTTATTTCAAAAGATATTTCACAATTTTTGGCACCCCGCACTTGGTTCTGCCACCCCTGGCAAGGATAATGGTGCTGAGCCTTTCTCTGTAATGTTTTATACGGCTGGATAACACATTTGGAGGTATTTTGGACCAATCATTGCTCCATAAAGAATCTTTCATGATCCTTGATATCCTTTGGTTTGTGCCTGTGCCCTCCTCCATCTCAATTCAGACCACTGGTTTTCCTTAGGGTTTTAGTCTGGAGACTGAGATGGCCATTGCAAAACTCTGATATGGTTTTCTCAGAACCATTTCTGTGATGATTTTCGAGGTATGTGTGGAGTCATTGTCCAGTTGAAAGGTACACCTTCTGATTTATCTCATACTGACGGAGGCAGCCAGGTTTTTGGCTAAAATATCGTAGTTCTTGGTGGAATTCACCATCCCATTGATCTTAACAAGAGCACTGGAAGCAAAACAGCAGAGAAAAGCATCAATGATCCACCAGCATATTAGGTATGAGAGGCTTTTCCTGGTATGAGATGGTATGCTTCTTGGTATGCTTCCCCTTTTTACACCTGATATACCGATGACGTGGCCATCAGTAAAAAAGTTCAAGTTGGATCTCATTCCGAAACTCTGGTGCTGCTACTGCTTTATAGAGCTTCTTTTTTTAATCAAGGGTGCCAATAATTCTCAGCTTGACTATGTGTGCGTGTCCGTGTGTTTACGTATGTATGTGAGTGTGTGAGTGCGTGCATATCAGCACACACTACCATATCTCAGTAGCGTGCTGCTTCCCTCCTCGTTTAGCCAGGTTTCATATGTAGTCTACCTTTTACATCTCCGTTACGTCGAGGACGGGTGATATTCCAGATACAGCAGAATGAGTCGAAGGACCTCGCAAGTCCATTGTGAGTTTAAAGGGCAACGACTCCATTCGCCCTTACTAGTTTAATCAATCCAATCAATGCCTGAAGCCGAAGGTGGAAAAACACTCTTATACGATCCCCCGATGGTCAAACACGCTGAAAAACCTGCGTGTTTCCAGTAATTGTGGATAATCTAGTAGGCGCTGTTATGTTCAAAATGGGAATATTTCTGCACCGTGAATTCCTCGTCTGGCCAAATGTGCGCATCCTTAAGGCCAAGTGATAGTAATCAGCCATTTCAATCTGAATGTTCCAAGGGCGAATTTCATGGGGTTTTAAATGGGGCAAATCTGCTGCCTGTCGAGGTTCTGTCTATTGTGTTGGCTCACTTTCCGCTTATGAGACCCGAGAGCAGGTTCATTTCTTTTATTCTTTCTGTTGTATTTGTGTATTTGTGCCAAAAAAAGTGCTGCGTGCGTGCGTGTGTGTCAAATGCATGTTCTGTCTGTGTGTGTGTGTGTGTACAAGCATGTGTGTGTGTGTCCAAAATAGAACTGCTTTCTGTCTGTGTGCGTGTGTGTTTTCAGATAGATTTATGATTGTGTTTACATACATGCATGCAGTCGAGCAGCTTGGCCTGTAACATTAAGGCAGTGTTGGTTATCCTAATTGAATAACAGTTAACCTTGCTGCCTGCTCCAACTGCCACTGTCCTTGAGTGCTGAAACATGGTCAAGGCTTAAATGTGGTGTGTGTGTGTGTGTGTGTGTGTGTGTGTGTGTATGTGTATCATAAAGGCCTTCCTGTAAAGCAAACCTTCTCTGCTGGTATTCCTGAACACTGTGACTTGAAATTAGAAAACACACTACAATCTCAGGATATAATTTCAATGCAGCTGTGTGAAGTATATATTCAGCAGGAGCCATTTCTTTAATTAATCACCATAATGACGACAAACGCACCAGGAATTGGGCTGATCCGGTGTGATTTACGTAGCGTATAAATTGAAGATTATCTGTTGATGTTGCAAACTGTGTCCCATGGCACATTCAAAGTTCCTTGCTCAAGGGTAATAGAACAGGTTCTCATGCCTAAGCCTTTGGACGTTGTGTCAGTATATTCTCTACGAGCACTTGCTGAGTGCCATGCCGTACTTATGATATAGTTTCACGCCTGGGTTACCGTCTGTTACCATGCTAACAGTATGTTGATTGAAGATAAATGACAATTTTCTCCCTTGGCATTTGAAGGCGATTTTGCGAATAAGCAGCTATTTAATGCTGCACACACCTGGGGGACCAGGTGTTTATTTCCATTCAGATATGCCTGGCCTGGGTCACAGAAGGGAAAGTCACTATTCCTGATGATACTTTTTATTTTAAAATGATTTGAATAAAGGCTTTTCTCAGCATTTTTCTTTATGCAGATGCACAGACCGGCTTTTTGTGTCTGGTCATAGAGCCTTGGTTTTAACTTTTGCTCCCCTGAAATAGGGGGACTATGCATAAAAAGGGTTGCAGTTCCTACACGGATCACCCGATATGGGCGTAAGTATACTGAAATTACAGCCGACAGTCCGCACTTTAAACTCACATTCATTGCTTGAGTTCAGATCCCCTGTGCTGGACGTACAGAGCCAGAACCACATGGATTGTGTCGCTCTCCTTTCAGACACTTTTGAATTTAATTGTGTAATGAGAGACCTGCGGCAGTGACTTCAGCTGATGAGTTCTCCGGCTCGGAATAAAGACGCTCTTCCTGGAAAGCTTGAGCTGCGTAAAAGAAATATCAATGACCTCGAGCGCTCACATGTCAGAAAACTTTTAATTTGACAGGGGGCCTCAAAATGGGCGCCGACACCCCCAAGGGTTCACAGCCTCGTTAGGCGCCCTCCCCCCCCCCCCCCCCCATCGCCCTTCCCCCGTCGACTCATACAGGAAGTCAATTACAAAGGTCTGCGTTGTGGCTGAGGGGCCCTGTCTCTGTCAGTCGCTCGGACCACGGCGAGCCATAATTAAGCGTTTGCCCTTTTCCGATACCATCCCTGCCCGCTCCCGGTCCATCTCACACCCTTGTAATGGACGTCGTGTTTCCAGAGCCTGCGTTGCGTGACTCATCATAAGAGTCCTGGCTGGCTCGTCTTGAGCTGGCTGGAAGCAGGAAGGAGATGCGTGGCAGATGTGTGGCGTACGAGCGCGCCCACAGGACAGGGCACCAGTCTGTCACAGGGGCCCCTTAACCCTCAGGGTATGGGTAGAGTGCCAGGATTGGCAGAGGGCACTGTTTGTAAGGTCTGACTGTGAGACTCAGCTTGGGGGTTGAACCCTTGTCCAGTCGGTCACTTTCCACCGTGGTCTGAGGACGCATCTCTTCAGTCTGTAGCTTGATTAACTCTAACAGTACTCCTCCGTAGGGTTACCCCCAATCCACACTACTCCTCCGTAGGGTTACCCCCAATCCAGTATCACTCCAGTGTATCGCTTGTGTCTTGATCATCTAGCACTTTCATGTTGCACTCGTTTCAATGATCTTGATGTTGTAGCTCTTTGTCATATCTTCAGTAATCATGCCTCACTTCTTTTTGTTTATGACTCGCCATAACTTTTCTGGTTTTAGCCTACGCTTACCGTGTGAACTAGACTTGACGTTCACGGCTATGGATAACTGATGCTGTACTTTATGAGAGTTGTGCGTTGTGTGACCTGTGTTCTGTAGTTGCGGCAACGACCTTCGGTTTTTACTTATTGTGCGTCGCTTTGGATGAAAGTCTCTGCCGAATGAAATGTAATGTAATATAATGTCCATCAGGGGTCCAGGGCACAATGGCCCTGAAGCATGGACTTGCCTCAGTATCGCAGTTCCCTCTCTGTTTTCAAATATCAGCCTCTTACCCAGAAACATCTCATGAAAAAGGAGAGAACTTCGTCTTTCTTTAACCAACATTAGAATGCATCATCATAAAATACAATACACACACACACACACAAAATCTTATTTCCCAGATCATTATCCAATCATGAGTTATTCACCTGTGTCTGAGAACCCGCTCTGCCTTGTGGTGAGCTGACACGTTATTGCTTTGCTATTATGTAGACGCGCTGGCTGAGATGAAGTTATGGTTTATGCATGCCTTTCTCTCTCTCTCTCTCTCTCTCTCTCTCTCTCTCTTCCTTTAAAAAGAGCGAGCGGTGCGGGGAGCAAAATCGCGCTCGGATGCGTAAAGACCTGTTATTTAAATTCTGTCCTCCTCAGAAATCCATTTGGTCTATTATCTGAGTCTGGCCGGGCGGGCTCTGGTTCTGTTTGTTTTCTTTGAATTGGCTCCACTGTTCCCCCCCCCCTTGGGCAAATTAGCCCGTGGAGTCATTTGGTTGTTTTTATTTATTTATTTATTTATTTCTTTTTGCATTCTATTGATAAGGACCGGAGCGCCTCATAGCTCTGACCTGTATCCAAGGCTTCATTTGCATGTCATCATTTTTCGACTGAGCGAAAGCCATTATTCACGTTGTCAGAGGGAGAGCGTATTCGCGAGCCACTGGGCATGACAAACAGTTTAATGCCCGTTCTGTTGCCTTGCTGCCGCGCTCTCGGGCTGGGCTCACTGTGACGGAAGGGCCGCGCCCTCCGCTTTTTACGCCTGAAATTTTAAACGTTTAAACTCATCGACATTTCGCCCCTTTTTGCCTAATTAAAAAGTCTGCTCTGCTGCAGGTCTGTAATCCACCTACACAGTAAAATGTCCGGTGTTAATTCAACACTAACAGCTAACATTTGGTCCCCATTGGGACGTTTTACTGTGAATTTTTTAGAGTTGAATCAACGCTGGACAACAACATTTTACTGTGTATGTGTCCAGAATACCATAGATTCGGGACACTTAGAGGTAGATCAGGGACATAAAGTGTTGATGGGATTGAAGCAGCACTCCAGGGGCTTGATGGACCTCACCTCCCACTTCTAACTGCAGTTCCCCCACTGAAGGCTATTCCACTATGAGTCCACACAGACACAGAATGAGTAAATCTAACACGTCTGGTGGACGATTGAAAATGGCTGCTCTGTGAATCAGTGGTGACATTCAGACCCGTGTCCTGGGAACCTCAGTAAATGCACAATATAGGCACACACAAAAACAAACCGAAAAAAAACAACATCCATAATAACTGACGAAGGCAGCCCAGGGCCTGCGGTCACCACTCTGAGTGCAGGAAAACAAAAGACCCCCGGCAGGAGGGAGAGAGAGAGAGAAAGAGAGGTAGTGAGAGAGAGAAAGAGAGCGGGTGAGAGTATGAGAGAGAAAGAAAGACAGTGGGGGACAGAAACAGAGAGCGAGAGAAGCAGAGTGAGAGACCGAGTGAGAGAGAGGGTAAGAGAGAGAAAGAGAGGATGAGAGAGAGAAACAGAGAGCGAGAGAGAGAGTGTGAGAGAGAGAAATACAGAGAGAACAAGAGAGAAAGAGAGGGTGAGAGAGAGAAAGACAGTGAGAGAGAAACAAAGAGAGCGCGAAAGACAAAGATAGTGAGACAGGGAGAAAGACAGAGAGAGAAAGAGATAGAGAGAAAGAAAGGGAGAGAGAGAGAGAGAAAGAGAGAGAGTAAATAAATGGGCTCCATAGGCAGAAGAAGAAAGGGAGTCTGGGAAGGAGGTGGCAAACCGAAGGATGAGTAATGTGTCCTTTAAGGAGCCTTTAGCGGGAAGAATCCCATCTGTCCGTTTTATCGTTCCCATTTCGCCAGTGTTTGTGAAATGAGCGGGTCGGCACGGCCGATGGAAAGGCGCACAAACACACGCGACTCTGATACGCGGGGAGAACGGCCCTTTTTTGACTTGGTCCCATGCGCTTGGCACACGGCTGCGCCCTGGCAGGGGCTAACGCTAACAGTGTCCTTGGCTGCCTTCCCCCTCGCGTCGCTACCATCTCGAGTTCTGGCATCTCGAGCGAGACTAAGTGATCTGCTGTTTGTTGCCACGGCATCGACGTATATTTTATACTGCCACTGTTCTGGGATGCAACGGTCCTGCTGATCTTCTAGATCGTTCTAAATACGGTGTGATACTGAGCGCACAGAGCCCTTGGTAACTTGAATTAATTTAGCTCAGTATGTGAGGAAAAAAGTAAAAATAAAAAACAAAGGTTCTGGTGGAACCAAAACTCATAGTGTCCGACATTGTAGGGCTCTCCTCTCATTCCGTAAGTCTTTGTTTATGCTGCAGCTCCCTTCAATGTAATGCTTGGTTTATTATTTCCCGTCTTGCATAACTCACAGTACCTCGTATGCCCGCTAATTACATTCACTGTTTGTGCAACCTGATTATTTATTTATTTTATTTTATTTTTTAAGTTTTGGCACCACAAGGTGCATTTCAGCTGGTTGGCACAGTGATATGTCACGACTGCCCAGGCGTTTGCCTTCTTTATCAAATGCCAGCACTTAGTTGTTAACCTAAGTTTAGTCACAGAAGTGAACGCTGTGCACTTCACCTTAACCTGTGTGTTGTCTTTCTAACCTAGACCACCTTAATACAAAACTATTTTGCGGTTGCACGATTTATTGGATGATTATTTCTGAATATTTTTCAAAAAATATTTTCATCTCTTTTATTCTATCTCTTATTTGTGTGATAAAAAATAAAGTTAATATTATTATTACCACGACATGTACAAGGACATGCTGAACTGCTCTCTGAATGAGTCTGTGATAAATACTTCATCTTCAGGACTAATTCAGGTGCTGAGGAATAGTGAAGTAAACCAAAAATACTAAATACATCCCTCAAGAGCTCTGAATTAGGAATGAAATCCCATTGCCGTGCTCATCATTGGGGGAAGTAAGTCCCGTTCTGTTTAGGTTATTTGTAGAGATACAAGTTAACGTCGTTGCTAATGCCTACACTGCCTCGTTGTGGAATCTTCCCAGATACGCCTTTTGACGTTGAAAAAAAAGAACGCGTGCATCGTGTATGTTAACTACTTATACAGGATATGTAGAGCTTAGAGGTCCGCGTACGGTACACTGTGCAGGCAGTAGCAGTTTGATGCACGGGGCTAAATTAGCTGGTAAGGGGGAACCTTCAGCATCACTCCCATCATTATTAATGAAGACGGGTGAACTCCACGATTCTATTTACTAGTCTATCTGGCCTGTCTCGGCAGGTGATCTGCGGAAATGAACGGATCCAAATAGAATGAAAATTGTGTGTGGGGCAATTATTGTCGACACGCACGTGCATCCGTCACGTAACGTTTACAAGGCTCGAGGCAATAATATAGACTTCCGAAATGTAACGCATCTCCTGAAAATTGAATTTTTCGTCTGATTTAGCCTAACCTACTTTTAGATTTAAAAGGAGATATAAGAAGGAGTTGTGGCACTGGACACATTTTTTAGCAAAAATTATTTTATATGCCATTTTACATTTTTCCATTGCAAATGAACAGCTTGACTACAATGATGTGCCGTCAGCAGGAAGTGAACGTGCTAGTGCATAATTGACTGCCATTGGCCATATGGACAGTAATCGGGACAATCTGTACAAAGGATTCAACTTTTTTTCCCGTTCTGTACATTACCCTTGAATCTGGATGAACCTTCATCTATCATCTTAATTAAAACGTATACCTATCGAGAGAAAAAAACACAGCGAGAAGAGCAAACACTTCGCTCGAGGACGCGCTGTACGTGTTATTGTAGCTGTCCAATTTCTAGTGCTGATTACAAACACGACGATTCATTTATACTCGCCCCTCGACCCACACAGTTAAAATCCCACCGCGAATTAAAAAATGACAGTGGGGGGGAAAAAGGCGAATAAACGAATGAATAAGAGAATGAAGCTATTAAAACGTGCCCCCTATAGGCTTTTACCATCGAACGCACATTTTTGACGTGTAAGGGGAAAATGCATTTCATTAACGTACAGTAGCGGTTGGTAGGTTGAGCCAGCCTCCACAGCGCGAGATCACAGTACGGAGTGCTGGTGATGGCATAAGGAAAGGACTAATGAGATCGCTGCAAATGATTCGCCCAAACCAACAGATATTAGGTGACACGATTTTCCGTTGGTCTACTCTAGGCATCGGCTTGCAATCACAAACTGCACTCTGTGGATTTTAAGATTTGAATCTAAAAAGCCCCTTTCTGACTTTAATGGGTGAGTACTCCATCACTTTATCTGACACATTGACAGAATCGCAAAAATTATCTGAAATATTTAAAAGAAATCTTTTGGAGGTTGTTGAGCGCGTGTTGGGGTTTTCCAGCGATGCCAAATTAGTTTCAGCCTGCCGTTTACGTTTCGACATTTGTTGTTTTGTCTTTGCTGCGAGAAATTTTCGCGAGAAGGAGAAAGGCAGGTGATAAACACAACCTGTCCTTTTAGGAAGCAATTTTGATTGACTGGCCAACCAAGATATCCAATTAATTTGAGGCCACGCTACTTGGACACCGATGTAGCATAAATTGAGTTAAATTAAAGTAAATTGGTGGAAATTAATGCCGTGGTTTGTGACGCGAATTTCAAAAAGCATTCTTGGACTTCAATAATGAAAACTGACAGCGTCCTTTTCGTTTTTTAAAGCACATGGAAGCGAATCCTTCCCTCCAGACGCTGCACAAGCTACAATAGCTTAGGTAGGCTATATTTCTCGATTCGGTAAACTCCTACACATCCTTTGTTTGCGACATACAAAGGCATCGTCTCGGAAGGTTGACAACGTACGTTTATTTGCTTCACACATTAATAGCAAACATTAAGCTATAACAAAGTGTAGCCTATAACGGAACGTGTCAAAGTGTTAATTTTTTAAAATAAAACGACACGAATAATGGCCGAAACGACTAGTCTGAAACAGGAAACAACCTACCGACAGTAAATTAAAATCTACCATCCATAACACGGATGTAGAGCTTTAATGTTGAGGGAATTGCAAAGTGCAGTTCCTCTGTAGCCTACTTCCGTCATAACATATTAACAGCCTCGCCAATTGCAAAATACTAGGCGTATCCATGATGTTGGCCACAGCGGCGCTGCTTGTCGTTTGTATTTTTAGTAATCTATTGTGTTGGCGTTTAATCCAGTTGATATATAGTTTCTGTCACGCCTAAAAACCCAGCGCTGAAGTAATCCTCCGATCAGGGCTCCGTTTTTCAACGTTGTTGGGGGAAATCAGAATAACCTAGGCTAAATAAATATTGTGTGGAAAATTGTCTTTAATGGATAGAGGCTTGGCTTCGTAGTTGACGAAAGTGTAATGACCATCTTTGTTATGATACAAATGTGGGAAAAAGTATTTAAGGGACATATCCTTGGTTACACAGTACAGTAGTTAGAAGTGATGGATGGATTCATTAATACCAAGGTTACGTTGTATGTGATAACATTGTTTGACAAATGGCTGTCGTTTCAGGATATATATATATATATATATATATATATATATATATATATATATATATATATATATATATATAATTCAATTAAAAAGAACATACATTTTATTAGAATAGTCATTTGGTGTTTATTTTCTATTAAATCACGATCGGTTCGATAATTAATCCTGGGGAAGGTATTAATGCAATAACGTATCAAGGAAATGCATTTCACATGGTTTCTTTGCGAATGTGTTGGAACAACATCCCAAGGGTTGTTCTGAAGAGTGTTTTGAATCCTTTAGATGACCTTCGCGCTCCTTGTGTTAAAGATTAGTATAGAAACAGCATGTGTCGGTTGTTTTGAATTGTAATACTGAGTGAACATTTTCAATCGGAATTGGTCTGCACTTAATAAAAATGTAAAAAAAAAAAAAAAGAAAGGAAAGAAAAAGCCTTAATTACCCATCTCCATTACCATTAAAACATAAACCTCAAGAGTACAAACCTAGCCTACTTCCTTTTCAGATTTCATTTACGTGCTCTTATCTGCTCTCGTCTTATTGTGGACATGCACATATTGTAATTAATTTTCTTGACAATCAATTTTTTATTTAGAGCCATCTTAATTAATAAAGTCACGGCAGCTCACTTTTAAAACGCCCGTGGGCCACGGTGGTGGCGTTTTAATTCAAAACAGACTTAATTGAAGGTTCCGAATAAGGTAACACAAACTCCAGCCCATTGGGAAAGGCTCCGAGCTCTCGTGTCATTTCTGACTGACAGGCGCGCGAGAGGCTAGCTTTAAGCTGCTTCTGCGTTTAGCATGCCATTTGCCGATTTTACTAGGATGCGGTATTGGAGCATTGGACCACGTGGAGTATTCTACCGTACATTGCAAACCATCATGAAGGACCTCGTGCCTGCCAGAAATAGCCCTACGTATTGGGAGCGGTCGAGACGTCTTACATTTTTAAACAGCCTTTTAAAGCTGCGCTCTATGGATCATTTCATTTCAAGATCATAACGTGTCAAGCGTGCTGCCTTCTTCAGTGAAATGGCGCCGTACGCCAAGCTCACGTGCCCTGGCGCTCTAACACAGCAGCACGCTGTGCTGGAGACGTTTGGATGTTTAGTCTCTTTTTTAATGAAAAACCTTGAGTGGGGATGTTTTATGAATGTAGTGGTCGACCCTGGCGTCATGTGAGTCATTGTGCCCCCCCCCCCCCCGCCCCCCACTGCTCTGGCCTACTTTCATGCATAGCCAATGGGGAAGGAGGCCATCCCTTTTGTGTATATTTACTGTATGTCGTATTCCTGTCTTTCTCTGCAGACAGATTGCCTCTTGGGAAAATGGGATTTGTTATTTAGAGGCCCCTATCTAGGGACACCGATGAATTTAAATTGCGCCGCGACTCACACCCCCCACACACCCCCCTTCTCCCTTTCCCCGTTTTGCACCTCACGGAAAGAAGCTCTGTCCCTAAACGGGTCCGCTTTCGGCCATTAATGTGGGCCCAATTCTTTTTTTGTTTGCAGTGAACCAGTACCACGGTAGGACAGAGGAAGGAAGTGGAGGCCACACCCAGTTAGCCAATACTGTAAGTAATTATTTTATGCTGTTTTGTGTTGTGTTCATTAAATGCCAATGGGGTTCACTAATGTGACACGGACAGAGTGCTATGTGTAAGGAATCCAATTAGACAGCATATTTTATTTAAAAAAAAAAAACCAGTATATTCAACCTTCATGTAGGGCAAATAGAGCAGTGCATGATGGGATACCTGTATAGGTGCTATAGCTGCAGTAGTGCTCTTATAAATGGAATTCTATTATTAGCCTGGCAGCTGGTGGTTTCACACATTACTCAGGTGGAGCCCTTCTCCCTGTGCTAATGGCTAATAAGAGATGGCAAGTGTGACTTCGTCTGATTTAAACACAGACAACGAAAGGCTGGGGGAAAAAAAAGCATTCAGTTAAACTTGATGGTACATTTGAAAACCATGTTTATAAGAGCCTGTGTTTAACGGTCAGGCAAATTAACTTGACCAGGTTGAACGTGAGTCATTACTATTTACTGGATGGGTGTTGTGTTGGATATGAAGTGCCAAGTGGACAACTGGCAGAAAAATACTATTTTCTGACTATCTATTTTAAACCAGACATTAAGTGAACAATTTTGCCTGTGGTATGGGTGGATTTTTGGGGAGGGATTGTGTGGAGTGTTAGTTACCGGAGTCTGTTCTCTGGTTGTTTGATGGATAGTGCACCGTGATGGAAGAGGATACCTGCTTATGCCCTTGAGCGTGGGGGTAGGCATGGTGGGGGGGGGGGGGGGGTGATTGATGCAAGGCACATCCTGCCATCAACACTGCCCAAAGACACATGATCGTAAACCAATCAGATCTCCCGGTCCCATCAGCATCTGTATTCATCACAGTCCTCTATGGTCACTGTGCCCCGACCGTGCTGCTGCATCGCGGTACTCTATGGTCACTGTGCCCCGACCGTGCTGCTGCATCGCGGTACTCTATGGTCACTGTGTGATGTCCGTGCTGCTGCATCACAGTACTCTATGGCCACTGTGTGATGTCCGTGCTCCTGCATCACGGTACTCTATGGTCACTGTGTGATGTCCGTGCTGCTGCATCGCGGTACTCTATGGCCACTGTGTGATGTCCGTGCTCCTGCATCACGGTACTCTATGGCCACTGTGTGATGTCCGTGCTCCTGCATCACGGTACTCTATGGTCACTGTGTGATGTCCGTGCTGCTGCATCACGGTACTCTATGGTCACTGTGTGACGCTCCTGCAGGTGGAGATCAGCTCTGCCGCGCTGCCGTGGCCACAGCCGCCCCACGGGCATTTTTCCGTTTCTCCGTCTTTTCATGTGACTGCATTATCAGAGATTCCCCTTTCCTAATCCTCTCGGCTCACAGCATAATCCACGGCATGCTTCTCCGCGGAGGAGAGCAGCTACACACATTTGCTTGGAGATGAGGTCATAAGGGCACTGGCTCTGTGTATCCGAGGGTTTGCCGCCTTAATTTGATACGAAGGAGGATGTGAACTGCCCAGAATGGAACAGCTATTAGTCTCAGGGGCATTCTGGGAAAGCCCCCTGGAGGACTGACCCTGTATCCGCCTGCTGCTGAAATGTGTTTGTGTCCCAATGCGACACACAAATCTGAACCCGCCAGTAGCCCTTCCTGTGCTGTGAGAGGCTGTTTTATAATTCTGCGAAGAACACGTGATCATGTGTTGGGGCTCTGTGGAATGTGCAGCATGTGTGAAGGTTGCAGGCCACGCCCACGTCGATGTCGCGTTGGCCCACTTCCCCAAGAATTTAAAAGCGTGTAGTTAGCAACTCGCTACGCCATGCAGATGATGATTGGTGGGTTACAGGGTCACATGTGGTCACTCGTGTAGTTCAGGAATTTTAAGCAAACAACCTGCGCCTGTAAAAAATGCCGCACAAGTATAAATGCTGTGCCCGTTCACACAACACAAATTACATGAACTGTGCAGAAGTATAAAACAGCCTTTGAACATTAGCTTTTCCATCTAGGGTTTTCACTGGTGCCTGGTAAATTAAATTGCAAGATTGTTATTGAGGCGCACTGCTGCTCTGCCTACAGTATGTACTGTTATCCAATCAGTATTTATTTTTATGCTGAAGTACAATTGCTCTAAAATAAGTTTATGAAGATGTATGTTAAGTTGGCAAGCTTACGGTTGTGTGCTGTAGTGTGGGCCACCAGGGTCGTCGTGAGAAGTGCTACAGGGTCTCGTCCCAACAGTGCAATGCTGTGATGGAAACACGCCAATAAAAACTTGAATATTGAAGCCATAAAAATAACTGTCAATACCATAGGTAACCCTGTACTAAAAGAATACTGTGTGTCATCTGTTACATGCCCTTGTAGTGCACTGGAAATTGAGTTCCACAAAACCCAAACTGTGTTTGTGAAGGAAAGGTAAACTTTGGCCTCTATTTTTAAGTCAAAGCGATGGACAAATAAGGGCACATAATCCAAAGAATATACAGTGAAATGATGAAAATAGACCATTCAGTCTATCAAGGCTCATCATTTACCTACAGGCTTGAGCGCATGTCATCAAGCCTTGACTTAAAGACCCTCAGGCTCTCCTCCTCTGCTACTAGACTTGACAAGTTCTTTGATCCATTGGAGAAAAATATATATATGGATATTCCCCAGGGAAAATGGCCCCTTTTCAATCTTGTATTGTCTGATAATTCAGCCCCATAATTTTATCTTCGGTCCTGTGTTTCATTTCCTAACATTTCATTACGTTTATATTTGATGCCAGGAACTCGTTTAGTTGCCCTTCTTTGTACTTTTTTTTTCCTTTCATTGTGCAAGAGCTTTTCTGTCTTTCTTGCAGTATGCTGCCCAGGACTATGCACGTGTGTGGACTGACAAATTCATTGCATAACACCAGTGTAACCTCAGTTAGTTTATATCTATGTACTTTTATGTGTGCTTTATGCTACACGTCCTAGCATCACATTGGCCTTTTAAAAAAAAAAAAAATGCTACACACAATGCCCGGCTCCTGACAGCCATTAATCCACTCCTCCCAAGCGTGCGGTACTCCCGGTACTGTTTACTTCAGTCCAAGCTAACCGGTGAGTGTTTCCGAGGGGCTTCTAAAGCGCAGCGACATCCCTGCGAGACGCGAGATCGCGCGCGGCGCATTAGGGGCGCTTCCGGATTTCGTCTCGCGCTCTCGGAACTACGGCGTGACAGGGCCCCCCTCTCGCGCCCACCCCCCCTCCCCGGGGTGCATTAGGGGCCACTTGTGGCGGCGCGGAGAGCTTTCAGCGCCTCCCGCTTTTAGACGCGGCTCTCGTGAGGGACCCTTTCGACAGCGGGGCCACGCCGCCGCCGCGCGCCGTGTTGTTCTCCCCCCCCCCCCACCTTTTTGCCAATTTCCCTGTTCCCGGGCGCGCCTCGCTCCTGATATCTGAATCCTGTCACGACGGCATTTAATTTAGCTTCCGAGCTCCTTTTGATTCGCACTTCGACCGTTCTGCCACGGCTCCGGGGGAATCGGGCGCAGTTTTATACCGGTAATGTATGTGTGGATAGAGGAGTCAATAATAATGGGTCAGGGTTGCCTCTTTTTTTATTTTATTTTATTTTTTGTGGCAAATCGTGCAAACAGTGCACAGGGCGTTCATATGCGAGATATGAGAGCCCGTTGTAAGCTGGTCAATATGTTTTAGAAAAAATCTCATCATCATAATAATTTAAAAAATAATCGAACCTGTTGAAAACCATATTATTAGAGTCATATTATTAGCGGCAAAAACAGATACATTCAGTGTCTTTGAGAGAATGGGTCCTGTAAGGCTTCTGAAGGTGCTATACTAAATGGCCCAAACCCTGTTGCCGTTGGGTCTTTTTAGGGGACACTTTCACTGTGCCTCGTCTGTGCGCTATAGTAATCAGAGTGTGCGGAATCTCTCCGGAAAGTAAAAACACGGTCTGAGGCTCCCTCCGAAGCCGATTGGGTAAAGCGCGGATGACACCATCTGATAATTGTTGCTCGGTTACGTAACGGTCTGGCAGGGAGAGCCTTGGCGCTCGTTGGCGAGCTAGCGCGGCGGCGGCGGCGGCCGCAGTCCCCCCTTGTGTTCGCGCGGGCGATGACGGGGACGCGCTGGCCGCGGCGTAGACTGACCTATTGACCGGGCCGGGGGAACGCCGTGTTCCTCAACGAGAACAAGACGGATTACCCTGCTAATCGCGGCCGCGGCTTGTGTTTGGGGGGGGGGGCTTCGCACACGCGACCCGACCCGGGCCCTCTCTCCGGACCGCGCGGCAGAACCCGCCGTTATCGGCGCGGCGCTGGCGCCAGCGGGGCACGGAGCCAAGCCCGGCGGCTCGCTGCCCGGCACAGCCAATCGGCCGAGCGCGATGGGGAAGGGGGGGGGGGGGGGGGTCAAATTTACATAAACTCGGCCGAAACACTTTTAACAGGGAAGGCCGATTGGCTGTTTGTGGGAGTAAAACCGGCTCCCATCTGCTCCTGCTCCGCTTGCCATATAAGGGCGTCTGATTGGCCCGGCTCTGTTGTGCTCGTGAAACGGCTGTTTTTTATCTGAAAAGTTCACCGTGGCCCGCGGGAGAAGGACCGCCCACTGCTTTGCCCCCCCCCCCCTCCCCCTCCCCCCCGCCGTCCCCCGCCCCGCCCCAGTCTTTGTCTAATCTCTATATACCGGCGTGGGCAGGATATACGCCATTCTGTCCTTTCTGTCTGAAAAACCGAACTAATCCCGCTTCCTGGAGTGGGCTATGGCGAAGTACTCCAGGTCCATTAGTTTGCGGGTTCAAAGTGCCGCAGCGGGCCTGCTCCCGCCCGCTCTCCCGCCCACCCGCCCGCCCTCGTCCAGGAGGAATGAATGGACTTTCATTAGGAACGGCAATGACGTCGTGCGTAGACAAGGATGAGCGCACAGAAGTATTCAGAGCTCTATATGGCTGAAGTATCGTATTGGAAATGTCCATTTAGTTTTAGATTTTATGTAGGCAGTGTTGTCCGGGTGTATTCCAAATGCAGTGAAGTGTCATGTATGCAATACAAATTTAGGTACAAATATGAAAAACGTTTTGTGGAAATGAGACTGCTTTATGGATGGTGACCTGACCAGATATGTATTTGAAATGGTTCCACCTTTTAGACATCCATTAAACACCTGCCAGGTCCTGACAAGAAAAAAAAATAAAAGAAAGAAAGAAATGATTTAAGCAGTATGCAGAACAGAATGATTCTGCTGCATGTTCCTCAGTTTAAACTTGTACATGCAGATCTGGCTTTGAAAACACTCAGGGCTCTGCAGGCACGTTTTTGAAAGTCGCCGGCATGGAAAGAGAACCGTTTTAAATATGCGTGTGACCCGGGCGCTGTGCTGACCGTAAGCGATGGCGCCGGAGTATCTGTCGGTTACACAGAGGCATTGTGGGCCATTTGTGTAACCGTCGCGTGTCACTCAAAGCCTGTCAGACGACTCATCAGCGCACATCACGCGCGTGTCAGCCCGTTCCGATGTGTCACGACAGCGAGTTTTGATTGTGATGAAACTTCGGAACGTCGAGCTGTTATCTAACATGCACGTGTGAAATAAAGCATTTTATTCTGCAGTGAAAATTAAACAGTGAAGCAGTGAGTCAAATAGGCTCAGTGAGTATTAAATATATATTAAAATGTGCAATGTGCACAGGCGGGTTGAGGTTAGACATTATAGCTTAATTAAATGAAAAACTGTAGGCAGCTGTTGGTCTGTGCGTGTGCCTCTTTGTGGTTTAAGTGATGTAAAGTGCAAATGTTGACCGTTTAATCCTTATGAAACTCGCCCCGAATGAAAAGACTTGCTTTAAAAATAAGCCTCTCAGTCCAGTTGGTTTGCGACAGGTTCAGGTGAAAAATACCAGCTGTGCCTGGGGGTCAGATTGCAGCTGAATCAGTTCCAGGGGTAAGGATGCCACGCCCCCTCCCCCATCCCCTTCGTAACCCCCGCCTCCCCTCTTCCCTCACGCAAATGCCAAAGAAAAATATCCAGAGACTCGGATAATCAAGACTGAACGGATGCTCAGGGGTCAGCTGGTCGTCTTTCTCATTGCGGAAATTAGCCAGCTGCTGGCGTGTGTGTGTGTGTGTGTGAGTGAGTGAGTGTGACTGCCTGTGTGTGTGTGTGTTTATGCATGCATGCGTGTGTGTGTGTGTGTGTGAGTGTGTGCGTGCGGTGTGTGCGTGTGTTGTGTGTGTGTGTGTGAGTGTGTGCGTGCGTGTGTGTGCGTGTGTGTGTGTGTGTGTGTGTGTGTGAGTGTGTGCGTGCGTGCGTGCGTGCGTGTGTGTGTGTGTGTGTGTGCGTGTGTGTGAGGGGTAGGTGATTTCCTGCTGGGGCTGAGCGAGATCTCCATGGCAACCAGAGGAAGGGCCCTGGGCACCTGCTGGCGGAATTCCACAGTCCTCCCACCCCCGAGCCAGCTAAGCTCAGCTGACCCTCACCCCCCAACCCCACCCGCCACGTCACGGGCTAAAATGCCCTGCTGACCACTGCCCTCCCACCATGAACACAAGCGCCCTGCTGATCATTGCCCCCCCCCCCCCCCGCCATGGGACAGACGCTCCACACTGAGGCGCGAGCAGTTTCCGGGGACAGTGCGCTTCCCTGCAGCCGCGTGTGTCCTCCATCTCTGGAGCGGGGCCTGGTACTGGGTTTATAAAAGTCCTCGGTTCTATTCTGAGCGTGCCCGCTAGTGCCAGAAACGCAGTCCGGCCAATCAGGCGGCTCGGGAGGGACCGCATTCGAGCCCGCTGGAGTACAGTCTTCAGATCGCCTGCCAATCCCCTTCGTCTTGGAGGAAAGGACTGCTCTTAAAGGGGCGACGCACGGCCACGGAGAGCATGACTGCAGAACACGCGGTCCCAGCTACACTACTTTACTGATTACATTCTTACTAATCTTATATGTATGTATTTCCATCTGCAGGCTAAGTGTTTGCACAGTGCATTATTATTATTATTATTATTATTATTATTATTATTATTATTATTATTTCGCAGTATTGTCATCTGACCCAGAGTGCTGCACAGTGATTGAAAGCCTTTGGAATAATAAACAAGCTAAAAGCTGAAGTCTGCTGGCATGTTGGAGCGCTGTATAGAGCTCCCATGTTTTCATGCTGTTATGGAAATGTCACACAGCTCACCCAGGGAGAATGCACGTACACACACACACACACGCACACACACACACACCGCTCAATCAGTTCAGACTGCACGCACACACGGCGAGGTAATGCCCCGGGCTCCATGAGACCCCCCCCCCCCCCCGCAGAAATCGGAGGAAAGGAGGGGTCAAGAATGGCCCTGTGGAAGCCCTGAGCCTCTCTGTGAAACGCAGTGCTTCAGCCCCGCCAGGCGCTGATGACAGGGCACCCTGACTCAGTGGAAAGCTTTGTTTGTCCATCTCTGGGGTTTAGGGAGGGGGCGGGGGGGGGGGGGGTGCGGGTGGTGCTCTGGGGTCTTTGTCACACGGGAACTTTAATGGGGTCCACTCAGCCAGCCTGCCCCGGGCTGCAGGCTGTTAAAACAGTCACCCCCCCTATCGATTGTTATCCCCCCCCTTCATTTTATCTTAAAAACAGGAGTAAGAAACGCAGTGAAACCGCCCTCCCTGTATAGCTGTTGCAGGCTATTTGGTCCAGCTGCACGGCGTCTGGGCTGAGAGATAGAGGCCAGTCTGCACTGTGACTCATCCAGGGTGAGCTCTGACAGGCTTACGCTGGACTCCCTAATAGCGCTGGGTAGTGATACAGTGAAACCAGAGCACCCAGTCAGGGAGAGAAGCCCATTCTGGGCCATTTTAGCCGATGTCCTGTTTCCAATTAACTTGGAAGTAGCCGCAGTTTGTTGGCCCTCTCTTTGAATTTCTGGTGCTGTGCCACGAAGGCAAACAAGCTCTGTACACATCAACATCTGCTCTTCGCTGCCCCCGCAGGCCTTATTCTGTAATGCACCCTTGGTGTCAGTTCACCTGCACAGTGTTCTGTAAGAAATGCGGTACCGTAAGACATTGAAGACACAGTTAAATATTCTGGTCTGCTCTGTTGTGCACCCTTCGTTTTACTTCACCTCCACAGTGTTCCGTTATGAATGCGGTACAGTAAGACATTGGTGACACAGCTGCATATTTTGCCTGACTTTGTGTTTCTGCAGATTTGAGGTCACCTGTGCCGTGTTATGAAGCGTGCTGTCGGCGTCTGTCTGACGTACGCAGTGCGGCGTAATTCATGTGTGGTTCAGGACCGTTCTTTTCTGAGGCGTCTCCAAGCCCTCCGTGAGGAACGTGCCTGAGCGAGCGAGCGAGAGAGGGAGAGAGAGAGAGAGAGAGAGAGAGAGAGGGAGAGAGAGCCAGGCTGATGGCACTGAGGGATGAGGGATGAGGGATGGGGAAGTGGCTGGGCAGGCTGCTCATTGGCTGTCTCCATAGGCCTCTCCTCCTGGGCATCAGCAGTGCAGCTCAGGGCAGAACGACAAATCCCATTGGCTGCCCCCCCCCACGCCCCCACCCCCTCTGCTCTTCAGTTGAGGTGGGTGGGGTTGGGTGGGGGTGGGTGTTCCCCCACCAATCGGGACCCAGCGGGTGTGGTGCATCAGAACCAACCAGGAGAGAGCATTCCGGGTCTCCTCCCCTCACACCAGGTCTGCAGGAGAGAACCTTCATTTGAGACACCCCCTTCATTTTTTTGATTTTATTATAAAACTCAAAATCAATGTCCAAACCTGAATCGCTAAACAAAATAAAAAATTGCAGTTGTTCAGTAAACTGCTGATTTTCCAGTATCCCTGTTTTTACACCCCAGACCTTTTTTTGCCCTTGTGTAAAGAGCGTGAGCCACAAATGGCCACTTCCTGTTTCCCCCGCTGCAGAGAGAGAGGCCGCGTTAGTGTGGAAGTCGTTCGGCCCCGCCCTCTGGCCGTTGTGTGTGAGCGGGTTGCCGTGGCGATGGCGAGGGGGGCATCCTCTGTGGAAGCTGTCAGTCAGTCAGCGTTGTCCGGGCTCGCCGTTCGGCCCCGCCCTCTGGCCGCTCTGTGTGAGCGGGTTGCCGTGGCGATGGCGAGGGGAGTGTCCCTCTGTGGAGCGGGGAGATGATGGGGCCGGGGGCTTCGTCAGCGATCCGGCCCCGTCCCTGCCTGGCAGGCGCACGCGCCAATTTCCCCTCCCTCAGCACAACCGCCTGACATTTTAAACACGTTAGCTCACCCCCCCCCCCCCCAGCCCCCCTGCAGAGGGGCTTATAGTGCACACTATTCATATTCCCAGTCTGCTTGATGTGCACAAAAAAACTCATCATTTCGCTGGGTGGCAATCTGGCAGATTGACTTCCTGAGCGCATTTGTGTTGACTCCTGTTTTTCTATTTATTTATTTATTTATTTATTTATTTATTATAACAATCACATCTTATCCGTCCTAGGTGTGGTGTGGGGGGGGGGGGGGGCTGCATTATTTTGGTATCCTTTTTGCGAAGATACGCAGTTGCACTTATTCTTGGAAGTGTGACTGCCGTGACGCTATTATTGAAAATAACAGCGCAAGCGAGGAGCAGGAGACAGTCCGGTTTCTGTTCCCTAGCAACAGCACACAACCTTTATTTTTATCTGTCCCAAAGGTTGTGTTCACTATTTTACTGAGCGAAGAATGGGGTCTCTCGACCTGTGTTCTGCGTGGCGACAGAGATGTGGAGAAACCGCTGCTCCTGGAAAGATGGGTGTGTGCGGGATCTTTCGTTTCCCGAAAGCGAAGACTGAGTCTGAAACTTTCAGACATAGGCCTGGATTCAAACATCATTTGTCCTTAATCGTGATTCTCAGTTAAATGTATTGCTGACATGGTTTGAAGAGTTTTTTTTGGCAATCGCCAAAATTAACCCACAAAACCATGTTTTTTGACGTTACAGTAAGTGCATGTTCTAAGTACAATTTCAGGATCAGTGTTCACTGCATTCAGGCAATGTATCAAAAACCTGACCAGTTATGGATTCACGTAAGTGATTGTCCACCAGGGGATGAATTGAGAACTAGGGGCTGGTTTACAGTCTCACATGAGGAATAACAGCAGTTGGCTTTCTGATATTGGGAAGACAATTCTGGGCTCATGCTGAAGACTTGTCTTCTTAGGCCGCCATTGTTGGCCCAGATCTTCAGAACAGTCTGGGTTCGGATGGAGGCAGAGCTGTGAATGCTGGCGCCTGATGCCTCAGTTTACAGACGTGGACCGATGGCTTTAATCTGATCAAATCACAAAGCTGGATCATCAGGTTAGCCGAGTAAAACCCAGAACAGCTCTTTTTACTTTCGTCTATGTTGCAATTTTGGGCGGGTTCCAGGTTTTACTCTGTGCAGTTATCCAGCTAACTCGGTAATCCTGCTCTGTGAAACAGGGTCCAGGCCTGTAGGTGATATCCACTATTGAAGTGATGCCCCAAAGGGCAAGTTGGGGTCATCTTTGGGGCAAGATCAGGACCATGTCATGTGATCTTGAAATGAAAAAATGTGAAATGACCCCCCGTCTCTGGTGCAACAACAGGCAGGCTCAGGAGGGCTGTTCAGGGGTGAGAACTGTCTCCAGGGAAATGAATCACTCAGTGTTGATCACTTCATCAGACAAAGCTCTGCATATTTGCTGTGAAGGAGCTGGATAGCAGTGCACGGCTCCCTTGTAAAATGGTGAATTTAACACACTGGGATGTTAAATTCTCAGCGGTGACAAGCTATCATGAGATTGGAAACACTGAACAAAGCACACCCAAGCGTAGTTTAGCAGTTAGCTTTGCAGTGTTACTTCTTGTGGCATTTTGACCGCGGCTATTGTGGAGCTGTTTAGATAAAGCTGACGGGCCTATTGTACCATAGAATAAGAGTTCTGTGGGTTAATAGTGGGAATGACAAGTCCTTTCTTTAAAGGAGATTATCCAACACACAGACAGACACACACACACACACACACACACACACGGACGCACAAGCTCACACGTATGTTTTTGTTTTGAAATGGAAACTCTCTGAGCTAACATTTAATTTTCCAACTGGCCCTGTGGCAATACCAAGCTCATTAGACGCTACGCAATAACAAACAAACCTACAAACAAAAGAACACTGGAAAAATATACTTAAAATACAGCTGGAGTTATATTTACACTACGACCGTTCTGAGCCACTTTGTGTCAGTGAAAGAAATATTCATCACGAGGCTGCTTGAATACCCCTGGAACTTTAAAACAAACCGTCATAATAAATAATGAAAGAACGAAGTCAGCTGCATCTTTAATCAAATTAGGAACATTAGTTTATAGGTGCTTAAAAGTACCATGTTTGCAAGCTTTTTAAAATTTTTTTAAATTATTTTTATTTTTTTAGTATTTGCCTGTTTCATCAATCAGTTGCCCATGCATTAATCAACAGATCATGATCCATTTATCAGTCTGCAAGCCTGGTCAGTTTGTCCATCCAAGCACATTTAATCTAAGCCAGTGTTTCTCAACCCTGGTCCTGGGGACCCACTGCCCTGCATGTCTTAGATGTCTCCCTGCTCCAACACACCTGTTTCAAAGGAACGGGTCGTTGTCAGGCTTCTGCAGAAGCCTGATAACGACCCGTTCATTTGAATCAGTTGTGTCGGAGCAGGGAGACGTCTAAAACATGCAGGGCAGTGGGTCCCCAGGACCAGGGTTGAGAAACACTGATCTAAGCTACCTTCGGCACGCGTCCTCGTCATGGTGATTCACGCTATTGGAGCATTCGAAGATGGAAGCACGGGATTCAAATGTCAAATAAACAAGCCCAGTGCAGCCGGTTAGCACTGAACGTCCAAGTGGCTACCTAAATGCCCCCGAGTTGCTGCAAAACGGTGAATATGATCCTGGGTCTGCACAGCATACAGCCTCGCATTAGATGAGAGGAAACTGAATACACCCCGTGGGACGCGATGGTTACAACAAACACGCCGTGTCGGAACACCTCGAAAACAGACGACCAGAAATTAGGTCCTGACGCTCGTTTGAACCACAAACTGAGAGCGGTAGCGGGAAAGCGTCTCGGGTGCCTGGCATCGGCCGCTCTCCGTGGTGCTGAAACCCGCTCACTGCCACTTCGCTGTCGTGGCCTCTAATTCTAAACCAACCGCACGTACTGCGTTTTCCTTTCTTTTTTTTTTTCTTTTTTAAAGCGCACTTTCCTACACCTGATCTGACACGTTGCTCCAGGAGATGATGAATATAAATTGGCCGCTCTGCTCGGCTGGCTCGGCGCACCCAGAATGCTCCGCTGTTACTTAAGGAGACCTGATTATCGAGGAGATACGGCTCTTTCTTTCAAAGAACAGTCAGCCGGAACAAGGGAAAAAGGGACTTGGAGGGACGTGGAGGTCTTGCGTAGTGAGCACACGTGCGCTGGAATAGGTGCCGGGATGGGGGGTGGGGCCGTGTGCTTTGATCAGGGCTCGGGCGTGTGACAGATCCATAGATGGTGCTGATAAATCACAGATAAATCATCCTGCCCCTCCCGCTTACCGCGGCAACACAGGACATCCCAGCAGCCCTGCCTGCGACCCTGCGGCGATGTGACCCGGTTCGACAAAAATGCAGCGAGACCATTGAGCAAACACCCCACACGTTATCGCAACCCCGTACCGTGGCTAAACCACTCTCTGGAGCAGCATTTAAAATGCACCGCGTGTCGCGGAAGTACAATAGGCCATAATGTGTTCTGAGATACCATCGAAGCGCAGCCGCCCGTGGGAATCCGAGCGGCCCGCTTTGTGGAAAATATTCACCCTTCTCGCTCAGTGAAAGCGCGGGTGGAATCTTGGAGGACTAGCCTACCTCTTATATATTCGTTTTTTTTTTTTTTTTTTGATTTGCCGATCGGGGCCTCTCTCCGCGCCGTGACACCGGCCTGTGCCGATTTCTGAGATCCGTGCGCTGAAAGCTGTGTTTTTGTCGTCACGGAGACGGTTCACTCTGTCATCCTCATTATTCCCTCAGACGCCCGGGGTTTAATTGCCAGAAAAACAGTTTAAGGGACATTACTGATAGGACCGTTGTTCACCCTTTCAGTCTATTTAAATATTTTCCTGCGAGATTAAGTTCGCTGAACACACAATTATAGAAGCCGTCCGCGCGTTTCCTTCTGAATTTCAAGTAGGGAGCAAGGGTCTCAGCCGTCCCCCTTTTTTTTTACCGTTCGAACAAACGGCTCAAGCATCGACCGGTGAACACGCGCGGAGCCGGCCGGCTGGACGCCCGCCGGTCCCTCGCGCAGTCCGCCAACGCCCTGCTGGTTTTTTACCTCGGCCGCCACGCTCCCCCCCGAGAGACAGCCGAGTGAAAAAAGCACGTGTTCCTTTTTTCCAAAGAGGGGCGACCAACGCGGGAGATAGGAGCTGGCATTTTGGAAATGGCGGAAATCTCGCGCTCCATACAGTACGGTGACATTTCGCCTCAATGGGCTGTTTAGCTTGAGAGCTTCTCTTTATGCGCCTTATCATCTCTATTGATTCCCGATGAGCCAGGCGTGAATGAGCACAGATTTCTAAAGCCGCCGAATCTTTCTTCATGGGCCTTGCCACTTTAACAGTTTGCAGGAGATTACTATTCAAATATATTCAGACTGATATCACAAACGCTTCAGTACACAGCATTGTATTTTACTATACTGCTGCACAGAACACTGCTTCTTAAGTAGGCTAGTAGTTGCAATGGCGCATTATTATGAATTCAATCTAGCGATATTTAAGTATTTATTAATGGGATACAAAATAGAAACAAAACTACAGATTTCTTGAGTAGCCTATATTATTATTTCGGTTACATGTCACAGGAAATTACATGGCTGTTTATCACTCACAACCATTACTATTTTTTATTTTATTATTATTATTTGCTCCTTATTATCGTGAGCAGTACAGCACTGTGTCAATGATTCTCTCTGCAAGTACGCACTTACTCCCGGCATGAAAAGTTTTTTCGATACTCGCGTTTGCTTTCCTTCGTTAAGTTACGTATTCAGAAGGTCCTACTGAGCCCCCGTTTCTCTGCTCCATGTTTCTACGTGTTATTATATGGGGTCAGTGAATGATTTCCGTATATATTTCGTGAGACCTGTTTCTGAACCGCTGCTTATGTAGTAATTTCTGATCCTCTTGGAGCCGAACGGCATGCTCAGAGTTTCCCACCCACTGATTAGCACAACAATAGCATTCTCTCTGTCCAATGGGAAAATTGCACGGGAGGAAATGATCCAGTTCCCGTTGCCAAGCGCTCGCGTACACGTGAGAAACATAAAGCAGCTTTTCCGTCCGCGTGAGCCGTCCTATTTTCGTACGCCTGCAACGGCACTTACTTTAGCATTTCTCAGCGCTAACTGAACGCCGCTTGGCGTTCGACGGCTCTCTGCCACGACGGAGACCGGAGCGGGACGCGTCGGGTGAGTCGGTGGCGGACGCTCCGCGCGGCCGTGCGGAATCCGGCCGCCGTTCTGCGCCGTTCGCACAGCTTCTGGGAAGATTAAGGCGTTCTCGCTTTGGTCCTGCTAACGAGATTCCCCGTGGCACTTTTTTTTAAACGCCACCGCCGCGAGTGAAATAATCCTGTTCTTCTCGGCTGACGGTTGGCCGTGTGCCTCAGCCCGCTCTCCATCTTCCTGCTCTGTGACGTCGCTTTGCGGGAGAAAGAAAAAAAGAAGAAAAAAAAACAGATTGATTAAAATGTAAATGAGCCACGGCCTTGACTTTCAGGCCCGGAATGCAAATAGCACTCCCAAACAGATTCATTCGGGTCTTTCAAAAGGCAGTTCGCTCAATAAGGAGAGGCCTAAAACCAGCACCAGGGGCCTCATAAAATGGTCTTACGGTGAAATTGTATCTTAAATAGTGGCTTATGCAGAAAATCATGACTAAGTAGGCCTAGTTATTTATAAAATTCCTCTTTGATGTGGATATGATTGCGTCTAGGCAGACTAGAGTCTATACTGCTAGTTATGTGGAGGTACTGCACGGTTGAGGGTCACATTTAATTAATAATCAGTTTTAGGCTAGAAGAGACTGCCAAAAATTATTTTGAGGTTATCGACCGCATCCATGAGATGGTGTAATTATAAGGCACGTGAGTTCAGACTGTAGTTGATTTGAGATTTATATCACAGGTTCGGTAAGACACAGATATAACAGTTCTGACCAACGTGAGCAACTCTTTCGGTCTCAAGTTTCTTTGATGAATCAAGCGTAAGCACAACTTGGGAAATGGTCTTGAGGTTACATTTAAGCTTATATCCAAGGGCATTTTTTTAAAGATATGGGCTGGTTTAAAATGCCCTAACCCAACAACGCTCATTCTGGGAAACTACAACAAAGTAGTCACTGAAGGAACTAGGTATGAGTGCATCTGTTTAGGAATGTCTATCTTTCCAGTTTATAAAAAAATCTACATTTTATTAGTCATGATTTATTAGTCATTGCATAAAATCTAGAGCTGAAAAACTTGCCCAGCATTCTTACTGGGCATTTACACGACCTGGAATTGTTCAAACTATTATGGTTATGAGTTCAGTGTCTGTGCTTATTAACAGAACCCATCCCTGAAGGCCTTCTGTGTAGGTGAGATTTCAGGAGGGACACACACACGAGAAGGACAGTGGAGCAGTGGCTGTGAATGAAGACGTTAACCTGTGTTTTATATTTCACTTTGTGTCCTTCTCGCGGAGTTTCTTGGCAGAGAGAGTTTCTTCCCTCCCTTCTGTAGCTCACGGAACAGATTTTATTTTTTATTTCCGCACGTTTATTTTAACCCGCGCTCCTGTGAATTAAGACGGCATCCAGCTCCGTGCAGCTCAAATGTGAGATTAATCGCTTTGAAGCTTGTGCCAGGGGATGAGCGGTGAAGATGTGCAGAGGACTGCGGACTGCCAAGTCTCGACAATAACGCCAACATTCCTGAATTAGAGATCCCCAAAATATCTTAACAGAAGCACCTGTGTTCATCACCCGGAGAGTTTCGCTTGGCGTGCACGTATGCGTAATCACGGTGTCATTCTGGAAAAGACAAGCAGTGGTTTAAGGCTGACTCTGCAGCTTGATGAGCATTAAGAACCATCACTCTGCTTACCTGCTTGGTAGATGTGCCAATACTAGACAAAAACAGCTCAGGTGTTACGTAAGTTAAACCTGCAGCTACAGTGTGTTGTAACTACACCTTACATTGTCCAAGGCTACTAGTGCCTTAACCACATTGTCCAAGCCTAGTTTTTTTTTTTTTTTTACCCATGATGCCACCACTTTTTCTTTTAGGCCTAATCGTTTAAGCACTACACCACAGTGCTGTCTTTCAAGCCTAGTTATTTAACCATGATTTTACACCAGGGTCCAACAATGTTGTTTTTAAAGCCTGGATATTTAACACTGACCTACCAGTGATGTATTTCAAGTGTAATTATTTTCCGTCGATCCAAAAGTGCTGTCACTCGAGCCTAATTGTGTAACCATAGCCTTACAGTACTGTCTTTCAAGCCAGGTTATTTACTCATACTCTAAAGGTGCTGTCTTTCAAGCCTAGTCCTTGGGACTTTTTTTTTTTTTTTTACCAGTCTATAGGACTTTTTTTTAACACCATTGCCTTCATCACACCTTCCAGCTCAGCGAAGAATCTTATTCAAAGAGTGACAGGCCTTTGAAGCCCCTTCTCGCCAACCATGATTAGAGCTCTCGGTGCAGATCCAGGACCTGGGGTGTCCCTCTACAGGAGGAGTAGTTCCCACGGGCTGCTAGCCCCCCGGCTTTGAAGCCTTCTACCCAAGCCCCTCCCACCCATGTTGGCCGCGGGGGCCTCCCAGGCACAAGCTGGTTTTTATTCTCAGTGCTGATTCGTCAGTTCGGTTTGATTGAGATGTTGAAGGTACGGCGATCTGTAGTCACCGTTTCTCTGGCAGATGATCTGCTTCGTCCGGAGAGACGGAAACCTGTTGCTGGAGATGTTTGGACAGTGGAACTCTTTTTTTTAGAAAGAGGGGCGCAGCGGTCCTGGCCCCGTATAAACACGTCTGGAGAGACGTCTCAGTGGAGCAGGGGGGCCCCAAAATCATTAACCGAGTAAATATCGCAAATATTAAATTAAGCTGAGATCTTAGCACGCCCGCCCGCCCTTTCATTTATACACCTCAATTTTTTTTAAAGAATTGTACAGACGGCAAGTTCCACACGCCCACATTGCCGTCCCATTCCGACCGGGAACACGACGTTCCAGACGCACTGTGTCCCGAGGACCGAGGCGCGCCGTGTCATTCAGCTGTGATGTGCGCCTCGTCATCGGACGGAGGATATGAAAGCGCGGAACCAGAGAGAACGCGCTCTGATAAGATGAGAGGAGACTTCTGAGCAGATGATCTGTCCTGCTCGGCCGGGGCCCGAGCTCATTTCTATTCCCCTTGGCGATTTCGGGCGCTCGGCTCGGATGTTAATCACTGGGAGACAGATGGAGGCCGAAGTGGCGCTCTCCTCAGACGGGACTGAGGGGGGTCTTCGCTACTCCGGGAGCGAATCTTTTGGGCGGCGTTTCGCGTCGGGAGATCTTTGGGGGTGTTTGGGGGTGCGTTGCTGAGGTCGCTTTGGTCATGCTCTACCACGAGGCCAAGGCGGGCGTAGCCTGCCTCACCAGTAACCCGTCTGCAAGTTCTGCGGCGAGGTTGAATTTGGACCGGCTGCGGACCACCATTTCTTGGAAAACTTTGGATTTTCTAACACGAACATTGTTAGAATGTTCCTTCAAAGACACAACCGCGATCTAAGTGTAGCCCGTTACGATCAGAGAATGTTATGGATTCACAGTTCAGACACCAAGTAGGAGTAAATAAGAAAATAAGGTCCAGGGGACGTTTGGTGGATGCACCAAATGTGTTAATCGGCCACGACAAGGGCATTTTATGTACCTGAGCATTTGGTCCGACTGAACACTCCCCTGGGGCTTTCCTTAGCGGCCCTCTTCCAGGAACTGCATCCATTTTAATTAAATATACATGTTAAATAATAGCCGCAAGGTAAATTATTGATCATGTTAACTGGCCTCGCGCGCCCTTTAAAACGTTTTTAAACCTCGTTAAGATCGGGGCTACGCCTCCATGTCGGTAGTGCTCATTTAAAATGGAGGAGTTTAAAGATAAGCGTGGAGGACAGCGAGTAAACGAAGGCATCGGGCGTTGCGGATTCTCAGGTGCCAGAGAGGTGGCGCGGCGTTTGAAGCGAAGGCGAGCCAGAGAGACAGAGCTCCGGCGCTCAGCATGTGTGCGTAGGGCTCTGCCAGGTGAGCCAGAGGGACAGGGGATCAGATCTCGTTCCTCTCTGTGATGTTGAGCCCGCTTGACGTGGAGCGCGGCGTCCTGGGAAACGGCCCGACCCGGGCGGATGATGGCGCCCGACCCCTCGCTGCGGGAGTCTGGCCCGCGTCCCGAAAGCGGCGGTTGACCCCTGACCCTCTCCGAGCGCCGCCGGGGAGGCCGGCGGGCAGGCGGAGGAAGGTTGGGCTCGTCGGCCGTCGAGGGACGAAGATCAAAAAAGCCGCGCCGTCGCGAACACGCTCTGTGAGGAGGAGGAGGAGGAGGAGGGCAGCGAGGTGGTCTGCAGGCTGAGCCGTCCGCCATCGTTCTCGCTGGGTGCGGAGAGAGCTGCCTCTCGGCTGAGCGGAGCGCTGCCTGTGTTTGGGCTTGCCAGTTTCTGTGTACTGCGGAGAGAGAGAAGATGGCCGTTGGATCCATGCTGAGACCAGCCGATAAACAGCACGTCTTGGCAGAACCACGCTGTGGCGTTTCAGCAGGGTTGTCCCGACCGGGGGAACAGTGTCCGTGCAACGTCCAGCAAAGGTCACCTTCACGCAGCCGAGCCCCAGAACCGCAGACCCCAGAGTCCATCCCAACTATGAACCGACCGGTCAACCCAAACGCGCTGTGCTCCCAGAATACACCGTTACACCCACCTCAATACCGAGCTCTTACAATCAGCGCCTTACACCAAAATGAGTCACGCTTTCAATTGATTAAAAAAAAAAAAAAAAAAAAAAAGAAATACTGGTAGTCAAAGCGCGATGTCTTAGCACTATTGTTAAAGAATACAATGTGGGGAAATGAACTACTCTCGGTGTAATGAACATCCAGAAGTTCTCAAAAGAGACTAAAGATAGCGGGCCACTGAAAAACCATTTGTTCATTTACAAAGCCGGCGTAGAAAGAAAGAAAGAAAGAAAGAGAGAAAGAAAGAAAGGATGTTCTAACGAGATCTGAATTACCACTAGTTTGATTATTTGTGAATTTTAAACTAAGGTTTTGGTTACAAAATGAGTGTCACCGATGGAAAAAAAATATAAGTCTAGAATAATGCAAGTAGTGATCCCGATCAATAGAAGATAAGAAATTCAATATTTTCACTTTTCAAAGCATTTGGAGCTGCCTCATGGTGTTTGTGTCTCAGACGCGATGCCTCACTGGTAAAATGGCGGACATTCTGACATGCAGTCAGTGCTTATTAAAGACTGTTTGTCATCCAACAAATCCTTAAGATCTGGTTGGACCTCAAGGGGAGAAGAGTAGAGTCCTTCAGTATTCAATTAGATACATTTACGTTATTATGTATGAATTTAATTAACGACCTATGGCATGGGATTCGTGCATATTGCTCAGCTGAGCCTGTTGGGAAGAACCGCACGTAGAAGATGGTGTGTTTTGGTAGGAGCTGTGGGGGAAGCAGGAGTTTCCCTCAAAGGGGATGGTACTCATCAGCATTGACTTGCCAACCTTTTGTGACGACGGCGTCCCCTCGTCAGCCAGATCTGTGGAGCGCGAGTGGGACTGTGTGCGGCACGAGGACCTGATGTTCCTCTCGTTCTCTCTCGACCTCTGCCCTGTTTGTTTGCACTGTGTGCCTCTCTCTCTCTCCCTCTCTCTCTCTCTCTCTCTCTCTCTCCCTCTCTCCACGGCGTGACAGAGGCTTATCTCCTCCCGCGCAAAACCCGCCGTTTAGCAGAAACCTTCTTCCTGTTTCGGCAAAAAACGGGATGAAAGGATGCAACAGGTGAATTGCGAGTGCTGGCTTAGTTCCTGTTACAGGTGGATGCAGTCAGAGACGGTGGGTGGTTTCTGCGCTCGGGGGAGCATCCTGTCAAAACGTGGTTCCTGGTTGTTTACTATGTAACATATTAAGATCCGGCAATTAAATTATATTAATTTGTTCACTCATTTAAATTCCTGCTCCCGGAAGAGGGCTGTGACTTAGTCACGACTAGTGCTTTTTTTCACTAACCACGGGAAGTCCAGCCTCCCCTACTCAAGCTCTCCTCCACTACACACCCCCCAAAGGATCATGGGACACAAAGCAGTGCGTTCCCTCGGGCGTCTCAGTCACGTGGCCTGTGTTAAGCCCCCTACTGAAGCCCTGAGCAGAGGGTCTGGTGCTCAGCCTTTAGGGGAAATGGGCAGGGTGTGGGTCTGCCTCCCAGGGGGGCGGGGCTTAAGGCTGGATTGCCCCCCTCGCTGCATTCTGGCTTGCTTCCAGCCCGGAGTTTGGCTCGACCCCCAGCCTACCCCCCCCCCACGTTCCTCTCCTCCAGTCACTCGCCAGCACGCCCTGGCACCCGCCACACAGGCTCCTGCCCTGCTGGGGGCAAAGCAACCTGGCAGCCTCACCCACCTGCATTAATATGATATGTGTTTTCCCCTTTGCTTATACCTGGGCTTAAAATCCAGGTTCAGCAAGTCAAAGTCCTCCCCAGTATTCTGTTCCAGTCACCTGGGTTTGATAATTAGCGCAGTTCTTCAGCCAGGAGGCAGAACTAAAAAGTTAAATCACCTGGCTAAGCTCATGGGTGGAAGAAACACATGGCAGGACTTTCACTTTCTGACCCCTGGACTTGAGTATGAATGATTAATATTAGATGATTATAATCTTTAGAAAGTCAGTCTTTTGTCAGGTCAAGTTTGTCTCGACTTTTCTCATAACTTAAGGCAACAACATAATGAAACTGCCAGCTAGAATATTAAGTAACCCAACAAATTACAGTTGATCTTTAGTTTAGCAAAGTGGTCGTCCTTTGAGTGAAATGTTGGTGAAACAGCTTTGTAAAGCTGAAAACAAAAGGCTTTTTACTTATTTAACGGACATTCGCAAGGACGACTGGCCTGCAAACGCGTCGCATTCGTCAACAGAAACGCTCTCTTCCTTTTTCTCCTCTCACCACAACATTCCACATGCAATCAGTTCTCCAGCCTTTTCCTGAAAAGACTGCACTGGCCCCTTTCAAATGAAATAAAAGGTGCTGTTTGGATGGGGGGCGAGGGGGGGGGGGCGACCCGCAGCTTTAAAGCTATGATGTTCTGGGCCCTCGCATGAGTCACCGCGTAACCCCCGCCCCCCCCCCATGACTCGGAGAGCGAGTAATCGCCGCGGCGACCTGTACTCACCAAGGTTACGGTGTTTTTTTTGCTGGGCGGCCATTGTGTGCGGAGCACGGCGGACCTCTCCGGAGCCGTCACGACGCCCAGGGCCGCGTGTGAAAGGGCGCCCGGGCGGCCGGCGCATTCTCCTCGCCGCGCTCTTAAGCGATTGTGGGCCCCATTGTTTGGGGGGCTGAGGCGCGCATTTAAAAGGGACCGTGGCGGTGTGTGTGTGTGTGTGTGTGTGTGGGTGCGTGTGCGTGTGCGTGTGTGTGTGTGTGTGTGTGTGTGTGCGTGTGTGGTTGTGTGTGTGTGTGCGCGCGCGGTGGAGAGATCACGGGCCACCAGGAACCGGGCGCTCTCCGCTCTGCATCTTTAACAGAAAGCGTGCAGGGTCAGGACTGCATCTGAATACCGATGAGTCATAGGTGACTGGGGCCTCGTGCGACTGTTCAGACTATTCAACTTTCCTGAATAGCGAGACGCAGGTGAGGGGGGGCGGGGGAGGGGGGGGATGGTACCTCTCCTTGAGAATTCAGAGAGTACTCGGCCCGACCCACATCATGCCACTTTTTTTGCCAGTTTGTTTTTCTTTTTTCATTTTCACGATTTAACTTAACGTTTCTTGGGGCCGTCCCCTCTGGTCTACCTGGTGGAACCCAACCAGCTGTTGTTTAAGACTCTAGAACCTGTTCCCCCCCCCCCATCTTACGACAAGGGTAATGAATCTCGACGTGCTGCGCTAAATGTAAAACTCGAGAAAATAAAATTGTCATCGGCGAAGCGAGGATTTACGGTTCGAAAGCCGTCGCCCGAGCCCGCAATTACGCTCTCAGTGAGCCGCCGTCGGGGGGGGGGGGGGGGGGGTCGAAAACGCGTCACCACGGGGGGAGGAGAAATAGTCCCGGGCGTGCTGGGGGGGGGAATCGCTTTTTAACCGAGCGCTTATGCCTGCGCCGGATCTTTCATTCACACACCGCTCGACACACACAGAGAGACGGAGAAAGCGCTCAGAACTCAGAGAGCTGGAAAAAGGAGGGGAAAAAAGAGAGAGAGAGAGGGAGAGAGAGGGAGGGAGAAAGACGGGAGCCGTCTCTTCCTGACGCCTTTTCTCCGCCGCGGCGTGCGATCCTTCGCCGTGTGGCCCCGTCCTCGTGCCTCCTCTGTAATTCGCCCGGGGGGGCGTCTGCGGCCCCCTCGACAGGGGACGGCGAAATTAAAGCGTCTGGCGGAGCGCGTGTGGGCGGACAGGCCCTGGGAAAGAAAAAACAGGAGCCGTGCAATCAGTCTCGGGGTGTAGAAATAGAAAAACAAAAAAAAACAACATCACAGAGCTCCGTGGGACACTAATGTGAGGAAGAGGTCTGACAGGAAAAATAGGACTTTGTGTGTGTAGGGGTAGGGGTGGGCAGGGGAGGGGGAGGACGTGGCAGTTTGGAAGGGGGTGGTTGAGCAACTCAAGTTGAGACCAGATAGTTTCACTTTTCGAAAGTCGTGAGACTCGTCGATGTTTGTGCCTCAGCCCGGAGCGCCTGACCTGAATAAACCTCTCTCCGGGTATTAATGGACCGTGCGTTAAAATGCGAGGTGCTCAATCCGCCATGGATATACGCGTCTGCTTAGCCGAATTAATCAAGGCATTTTTCTAAAACAGAGCCCTTCCCAGATTGAAAGGGAAGCAAATATTATGAAGAGGTGTCTGCTACAGTAAGTGAATTAATGAAGAGTTCTTCATGTGCAAGCTCTCATCCAGATACCTGCAATTTAAAGGTCTCATAACTCAGCAACTAAAATGGATTCGAATATCCATGGGGCTAGACCGTTACACTGTTGCTCTTTTGAAAAAGTTGCTCATTTTTGCTATTCCAGGGAATTCTGTTTATTTAAAATATATTCTATTTTTGTGCAACAGTAGGGTACCGTTATACATACAGTCTACTGGTTTCACAGATTAAAATGCTTTAAGTGCTATCATTTAACAAATATGATGTAAATATGTAGAAAGTACCAAAATATTCTGATCATCATCTTTCCAGTCTAATCATATGCTGTATGTAATCAAGGATGTAATGAGTAATGTCTTATCACATGCTTAGACTTGCATGAGGGTCATGTTAATTATGCACATCAAAAATAGCAGGAGTTCATTCAAGGCCTAGCCGTTAAATATCATGAAATATTGTCAATGCATTGTATTACCTATCTAAGCAATGCAGTATATTATCTACCTAAGCAATGCATTATATTACCTACCTAAGCAATATATTATATTACCTATCTAAACAATGCAGTATATTGCCTAACTAAGCAATGTATTCTATTACCTATCTAAGCAATGTATTATATTACCTATCTAAGCAATGTATTATATAACCTATCCTAAGCAATGCAGTGTATTTTCTGTCTAGGCAATGCAGTATATTACCTAACTAGCATATTCATTCACAGTTAGGGAGAATACCTTTAAGTAGGGCACCACACTTAATCTTATGCAGCATACAGCGAGATGTCTACTGACACAAATCTGGCAGCCATGCTCAGAGTTTGCTCAGCATTGCCCAACCAAGCACTGAAGCCTGTAGTCTTCTGGCCAGAGCTGTCCCTAGACTTTTGGAGGCCCGAGGCAAAAAGTTATTTGGGGGAGGCCCTCTAAGACATTGACACCTTCTGAGTCTTTTTTTTTTAAAAAGAAAGGAAGTTTGTCAGAGGAAGGAGAGAAGGCGGGGCCCTGGGCGAGAAGGTGGGGCCCTGGGTGAGAAGGCGGGGCCCTGGGCGAGAAGGCGGGGCCCTGGGTGAGAAGGCGGGGCCCTGGCGAGAAGGCGGGGCCCTGGGCGAGAAGGCGGGGCCCTGGGTGCAGTACCTGATCTGCCCTGTGGGAGGGACTGGCCCTGCTTCTGGCTGTGGCCATTCAAGCATCCCTGCACATCCTTTCAATATTGCCCGTGTGTTATTCTATTACAAATAAATTTGGAAGCAATTTTTCTGAAAGAGAGAGAGAGAGAGAGAGAGCGAGCCTGCAACGGAAACAAAATGGCTTCACAAATGCCGTCCGCCTATTTGGGCTAACATTTGGATTGGCTCAGCCCGGCGTACAAAGCCTGCAGCGAACTGCGGAATCGGTACAGTCTGTCCTAATGGAAATAGATCTGACACGTTTCGCCTGTCGGCGGAAACGGCAGTAACAATCCTCGCCGTCTCCGTCAGTACATATCGCTGAATTTCATTTCGGGGAGGGGGAGGGGGGCGGGGGGGCGGATCTGCGTAGCCCGCGCGCGGCGGGCTTTCGGCTCGTGGGAGCGTTCAGCTCGGCGGTCCCGCGTGTTAAAATTCCTCGTTTTAAGCGGGACCGACCGTACGCCCCCTGGCCACGGTTAAAAGAGCCCGTCAGTGTGCGTTATCACAGGTTATCACACAGCAAGCCAGAAGCCTTCCTTCTGAGGAGAGGTCGCGTCTGGTAAAGGCAGATGGATTCCTATGATTAAATTATGCACCTATCTTTACATCTAATGTAATAAAGTATGCGCATATCTTTGCATCTATTATTCGCTACATGTTGTAAGAAAAAAATGTACATTGCATTATTTTATATGCAGAAATGTGATCATTCATATTTTAATGTGAGGCCAGCAATTTGACACATAACCAGAAAATGAAATGTGTATAATTTCATAATTTCACATACGATTAGAACAGTTGGCAGCGTTATGGAACATGGAACATGGTGCTTTCATTTGCAATAAAAAAAGATTACCAGTCCTTGAGTATCCAAGTCAGGCCTTGAGCTAGATCTGCTCCTGCCTTGTACAGTACAGATCCCAGATCACTGCTATTAAGAAAGTGCAGCCCAGTCACCCCCAGACCACGTGATTGTCTCCCGTCCATCTGTTTACGGTGTTATGTAACCATGGAAGGATCCATTAGGAGGTGGACCGTACCGCAGCACCTAGAGCAAAATGGACTCTGCCGTGATGTCATCTTTCGAGGCCGTGAAATGGAAAAGGCTAAGGGCTGGTTGTGACTGCATGCTAACTCTTCTGTCTGTCGCTTGGGCCTGGCTTTGCTTCAGCACAGCTGAAGGAGATGTGATGGTTGGAGTGAAAACGGAAGACAAGAATACAGTTTGACCCCTCTGACCTTGAGTGAGCTTGCTGAATTTACTTTTAAAAAACTGACTTAAAAAAAAAAAAAAAAATTAAAAATTTGGCATCTCCAATCCCACCAACATTCTGGAATGTCCAATTTGTGAACTATAAACTGTGCTCATGTGCGCCCCCGCTGCCAGCTCGGGAGAGTGAAGGCAACTTTCGGTTCTCCTTCAAAACACGCAGCGCCAGGCAGCCACAAGCTGTGCATGTGTAGAACGGGTGGTGGAGGAGACCCAATCATACGCATGCGCTGAGAGCAGGCCACGGGTGCCCGGATGGCCAAAAGGGGGCGCTTGAACACTGAACACCGCTGTCTTCACCGATTGAATCTGCATTTAGAAGCTGTAGCCTTGTGTGATGTGCTAATCTACTTCTCACATGGAGCATACCACAGCAGCTTGCCTTTTTTTTTGGACGCTCTACAATTTACAACAAACATTTCAAAGCAGCATTTACGGGCTCGAAGCTTTCATACACGGAGATCCATAAATGCACAAAACAGTTTACGTTCACAAAGGCTAAGCTGGAGAAATGGCAAATGCCAAAAAACCTCAGGTTTAGCTGTATTGATACCCATGGGGGCATTGTTAATGCCTGGATTTGTTATCTTTGTTGGCATAGCTGTCACGATCTGTGGGTGTATACAACAGGTGAACGGTCAAGCGCTTTTTTTTCTTCACCGCGTGATATTGAGCGGCTGACTCATTCGAACAGTCACGCGGCATGGCAGCGAATCAGAAAACGGCAATTTGAGGATTCTGAAAGGCTCATATTTTGCTGTCGTCAGTCTGGCTGACATTTAGAGCTGAAAGAAAATGCGTGCATCTTTTAAAAAAAAAATAATAATAATCATCTTTTTTGCAGTTTTCAGAATCGGTTAGTTTTTGGCTTTTGCTGCCTCTCTCTAAATTCGCTGTTAAATATTGCGCTACAAAGGGAACAGCGCGTTTTTGATATATTAATGTAGAAATTGGTCATTCGCGTCCTTGTCCTGGCACACCTGCACGGCCGGACTAATAGCTTTTAATCTGAGCATCAAAGAGAGCCAGTAAACACCTTCTTTGCAGGGAGGCCTTAATGGATCTGAATCTCTAATTTCCACTCCTGTGAGCAGATAAAAAAGCGGCGCTCTCCTTCTCATCGATATCTCGGCTCAAGCGTTTCGGGACAGTGACAGATCGCTTAATGGCTGTTTTTGTCGACGTGAATCGCGGCCTACGAACGAATTACGAAAACAGGGGGGGGGGGGGGGGGGGGCACTGCACTGTGTTTGCAGCTTCCCCCTGTCAGTGAAAAATCTCGAGGCTCGAAAACGGAGCGTGAGGCGTGAGGGGCCGTTTGGGAGAATGAAAGGGAGCGGCCAAACCCGTGATCCCGGGGCTGCTCTGTGAATGGAAGAATGAGAAGCAAGAAAGCGCGCGCTCTGATTGGTCCGTGTCAGAGCGCGGGGAGGGGCGGTGATGACTGCGGGTAAATGCCCTGCTTCCATTTTCCAGTTGCACCCGGGCTTTTATCTGCAAGGAATATCTGCAGGTGACTTTTCCAGAAAGACATGCCAGAAAGGAACTCTGAAGTGCTGTGCCTGGATGGGAGCGGTGTGTAGATCGACTGATCTTTTTTCTTTTTTTCTTTGTATTCGAGGCTCGTATGCCTGAGTGAGCAACGACCCCAGTTCTTGAACTGTGTGATGTAAGCATTTACTGCGTTTTTAAAGACTGATTAAGTAAGTCTGATTGGAATGTAGTGCCGAGCAGGATACTCTGCTCGAGATATTGAAGGAGCCATCAAATTTTAATTGCCTCCTTTTTCACTACTGGAAAACAGTGCAGCAGTGTTCGTGAAGAGAGTCCTGTGGCCTTGTGTTTAGCATACATTAGTGCCCGTTTCTATGACAAGGAGAAGGAAATCCATAATTATTCTTGGGAGGAAAAAATGGATTAATGACTGCCAACTTGTTGAGCGTATGAAGAATGCCACATAACACAATGGCTCCTTGACTTTTGTATAGCACAGAAAAAGTGCCTTTGAAGTGCTTTTTAAACTGGAAACAGTTTTGAGCTCTGGGAATTCAAATTCGGAGTGTTTCAAATCCCCTTTGCACTTGACTGAAATGCGTTGGGATTTTGAAACTTGTGCCTTGTAACAGAGGGAAGATACACTGCTAAATGTGCCAATTTTTACATATTCATAAGTCAGTTATATCAGGTTGCAGGTTCAATTCCTGGGTAGGATTCTACCCAGTAATAGTAGTAGGTTTTTGTTTCAGCCCGATGCTGATTCAGCTCATTGACAAATCAATCAAGACCTTGTTAAGCAGAATCAGGTGTCATAGTGCTGAGCTAAAACAAAAAACCTGCACCCACACTGGCCCTTTTTGGATTAGAGTGGTCACCCTTGTATTACCTGGTTGCAAAGAAAGACACATTAGTAGTGACACGTTCTCCCAGACTTGCCTGGAATGAAGGTTTGGCCCACCGTTCCTCCATCTGGGATAACGCTCCCTAATCCCACACATTCCGTATTCCGGATTGGGAATGTGAAGGCGCGCTTTTCCGTGCTGTCCGGCTCACGCTCCGGATTCCCGGTGGACCCGGGAGAAGCATCGCCACAGCTGGGCCGAGCGTCAGACTCCAGTCTGAACCATATGGACCGCGTCCCCAGAATGGGGAAGAGCGCCTGTAATTGGACAGATGGGGCTCCTGTCGGTTTCGGTAACTAACCGCAGCCCGACAACGCACCCGACGCACAGCTGTTCCGCTACGTCTCGTTTTCCTCACCTGCACCTCCACACCTGCACTCTCCACAGCACCTCCTCGCCTGCACTCTCCACAGCACCTCCACACCTGCACCTCCTCTCCTGCACTTTCTACAGCCGTCTCCTCACCTGCACCTTTTCACCTGCACCTCCACACCTGCACTCTCCACAGCACCTCCTCAGCTGCGTCTCCTCAACTGCACTTTCTACGGCAGTCTCCTCACGTGCACCTCCTCACCTGCACTTTCTACAGCAGTCTCCTCACCTGCACTTCCTCACCTGTACCTCCTCATCTGCTCCTCCTCACCTGCACCTCCTCACCTGCACTTTCTACAGCAGTCTCCTCACCTGCACCTCCTCACCTGCACCTCCACACCTGCACTCTCCACAGCACCTCCTCAGCTGCGTCTCCTCAACTGCACTTTCTACAGCAGTCTCCTCACCTGTACCTCCTCATCTGCTCCTCCTCACCTGCACTCTCCACAGCACCTCCTCAGCTGCGTCTCCTCAACTGCACTTTCTACAGCAGTCTCCTCACCTGCACCTCCTCACCTGCACTTTCTACAGCACCTCCTCACCTGCGTCTCCTCAACTGCACTTTCCACAGCGTTTCCTCACCTGCACCTCCTCACCTGTACCTCCTCATCTGCTCCTCCTCACCTGTACTCCTCACCTGCACCTCCTCACCTGCACTTTCTACAGCAGTCTCCTCACCTGCACCTCCTCACCTGCATTCTCCACAGTTTCTCCTCACCTGCACCCCCTCACCTGCACTTTCCACAGCGTCTCCTCACCTGCACCTCCTCATCTGCTCCTCCTCACCTGTACTCCTCACCTGTGCCTCCTCACCTGCACTTTCCACGGCCGTCTCTGAACCTGGTGGGTTTTTTAAAAAGATCCATTCCTGTGGACTGTGTGTGAAACGTTTGTGGCAGATCAAACGCGCGTTCAGGTGAGACAGACAGAAGGAGCGTGCGCTTGGCGGTGCTCTTCTCGGTCGAGATGCCGCTCCGTTGCTCTCGCGCGCGGAGACGCTACGTTCTGGCAGTTTGCTCCTGCAGGCGGAGTGACTCCCTGTTCCATGACAGGGTTCAGGTCCAGACTGCTTACGCTCCCAAATGGGCCCGGGGGGGATTTTGCTGGCACACTTTTTAACTGTTTTGTTCCAAACTGTGTGTAACCCTCCACTCTCTGTCTTTCAGAACTGAAGACTGAAGGCTACTACTGTTCGGACCAGCCATCTGCATTGAATTAAAGGTCAGTCTCTCTCCCTCTCTGTCTCTCTCCCTCCCTCTGGCTCTCTCTCTCTTTCTCTCCCTCTTGCTTTCTCTCTCTTCCTGTCTGTCTTTCTCTCTTCCTCCCTCCCTCCCTCTCTCCCTCTATCCTCTCTCTCTCTCTCTATCTATCTATCTCTCTCTCTGTCTCTCTGTCTCCTTTCCTCCCTACCTCTCTCTCTCTGTCTCTCTCTATCTCTAGCTCTGTGTCTGTCTCAGACTGCTTCTTTTCCTTCGTACAAAATGTCATGAGGTCTGGAGAGGTCTGTAGTTTCGTTTAAAGGGGTAACGAACGCTGAATCACATTTTTTTGAGCTCTGAAGTCGAGTACTCCTGTCTCCATTTGACAAATCACGTAAGTCCTACAGGGGAAAAAAGAAAAAGCTAAAATCTAATTAAGCCTGGCCAGTGTGTTTTGTGCCAAAGAGAGCCACGGACTGCAGCCCAAAGGTGAAGAGTTTAGGCCGTGTTGCCCCTGGAGCCCCGCCCCTGTCCGTGATACATGTAACGGCCCGTTTCAGTGTCACCAAATCAGCATCCCGTCTCCACCCCGTTCCTCTTTTTTTTAAAATTTGTTTTGAGAGGTGGTTTTAGACTGTCACTGTAAAAATAAGGTGGTTAGGAAGAGGACACACACGTAGCAGGCCTCGCTCAGACCTGGCCCACGCACCCCAATGCGCCCCCCCCCCCCCCTTCAACTGTATCCCCTCCCTCCTCCCCCTCCCCCCTCCCCCCTGTGCTCCCACTCTCAACCCCACGTCGCATCTTTTAAAGTGGGTGGAGACAGGCCAAAACCTGGGGTGGCTGTACAGGTACTCTTTAAACCACGGGGCCCACACTGCTCTCTGGGTGTCGGAGAACAGCGCCACACTTTCACTGCGACTCCAATTAAATGCACTCCCCAAGATGAGTAGAAGGGTCAGGTGGAGTGCTCAGCTAGATATTATACTGAGATTTCTTCATTACAGCACCATGCATATATTACATTATCCACGGTATATATTTATATAACTGCAGTGTAATATATGCGTGGTATTGTAATATCTCATGAATCTGCTCAGTATATTCCCTCCGCAGAATCGACTTTGACACAGTTTTGGTGGGAAAGTAGGGCAGGTTTGTTCCGCGTGAGGGGGGAGGGCGATGAAGCCCCCGTCAAACTCCGATTCTGTGGGCGACGGCGGCGGCGGCCCCTTCACGGGTTAAAAAAAAAAGGCCCGGCTGATGAAATATTGATTTTGCTTTTCTGGGAAGGAGAGATATAAAAACAGGCTCGGCGACTGGGACGCCGAGGCTCTTGGGAGCGCGCGGGAAAGGATCGTATATCCCGCTGAATGGATGGCCTCCACCCTCAAGCAGAACGTTATGTGGGAGAGGACAGGATGAGGCGGTCAAGGGTGCGAGCTGGCCATCGATTTTTAAATTTTTATTTATTTTGACGCGTCACCTTGATTTGCACGGGCTGCTTATGATTATTTTATGGATTCCGTGTTTGTCTCGGGAGTTGCTAACGTGTTCTAGCCGCGCGCTTTTGGGGGCGGGCTGTTTGCGGTCGTCGCTGTTTTATAAGGTCATCCGTCTTCCCGGAGGTTTTCCGCCACACGGGCCCCGGCACACGGAACAGGCTTTGTTCCGGCCCAATCTATACGTTCAAGGTCAACCGCGGCTGGAGAGCAGCGAGAAGCACAGTGAACTCGACACAAGGAGGAAACCTATTAATTATTTAAGGAAAATTTATTTCTGTCATTTTAAAAGGTCGGGATGCTAAAATTAACGCACGCAAATGCAAGTGTTATGCTTTTTTTTTTACACAAGCTTGGTTTGGCAAGTTTTTTTTTTTTAGTGTTTGCTGCAATCACCAAATTGAAGAAATAAAAGGGTTTCTTTCTGCTTTTAGTTGTCAGTCGAAGTTAAGGTCAAATGTCGATCCCAGCCTTCAGCTTTATTTTTAGCAGGAAGGGGCGGGGCCACCCCTGACAAAAATTCGAATTGAGCCCCTTCCACCCTTTTCGATACGTAACCCCTTAAGGTGTGAGGTCACAAACACGTGATTACACTGAACATTCTGATGCTGATGTCACAATCACTACCGGTGACTGAAAGCAAAGGAGTTCTAGAACACTGACTTAGAATTTTGTGGGTAAAAAAAACATTCCATTAAGCCTACTCTTCAAAGGGTTAAAACAGAAAAACCACACACACACACACACACACACACACACACACACATTTCCAATATTACTGCCCTCTCCTGGTCCCTATCCTCTGCCAGAACCGCTGAGAGCCTCCCCCCTCCCACGCACCCGCCCAGGCCCACACATAAGGGGGGGGGGTGGCGGGGAGTGGGGGTGTAGAGGCCATTTCCTTTGCACTGCGCAGTCCTGGAAATCACTAGGAGCTCAATTTCCTCCGGGCTCAGGAGGAGTGAGAGAGAGCTCGGCCAGCTGAGCGCTGGACTCAGAGCCGCAGAGGCAGCGCAATCAGTCATCATTATTACCCGCGACACATCCCAAGCACTCGGGCCGGGCCGGGGGACAGGGCTGCATGCGTCAGGCCTGAGGGAGCTCTGCTGTCTCTCCCCCCGGGGGGGGGGCTGCATGCGTTAGGCCTGAGGGAGCTCTGCTGTCTCTCCCCCCTGGGGGGGGGGCTGCATGCGTTAGGCCTGAGGGAGCTCTGCTGTCTCCCTCGGGGGGGGGGCTGCATGCGTTAGGCCTGAGGGAGCTCTGCTGTCTCTCTCCCCGGGGCGGGGGGGGCTGCATGCGTTAGGCCTGAGGGAGCTCTGCTGTCTCTCCCCCCGGGGGGGGGGGGGACAGGGCTGCATGCGTCAGGCCTGAGGGAGCTCTGCTGTCTCTCCCCCCCGGGGGGGGGGCTGAGGAAGCTTTCAGGACCAAGTGCGGGGTAAAGCTAAACCAGGGGGCCAAACGCCCCCACCCACCTCCATAAAAATCTTACACACAGGTAGATTTGGATTGGTGGTCCAGGGATGTGATGCTATCTCTGTGATGTAGAGATCCGGCGATAGCGGGGACGTGTGGGCTTCTTCCTCTGAGCAGGGTAGCTGCCATTTCCTCCCGCTTTCGATAGGGGCCAATAAGGCGGAGAGCCAGCTGTGTTTACGCCGTGCCTTTTAATCATCGCTGCCGCCTCTCCCGGCGTCCAACCGTAACCTCCGGTGTTAGCTCCGCCCCCCGACCGCCAGGAGCTGTCAGGCGATTGGCTCTCCCGCTTACTGGGAGTCCGGGGCGATCGATCACGTTTAACTGCCCCGTGGGGCATCTGCTGAGGACGCGCTGAGGCGGGCGGGCGGCTGCCAGGTGGCAAATCACCTGTGAGGGGCCGCAGGCAGCAGGTCCTGGAGGTGTCAGCTGAGGTAAACGTGCTGCTTTCTGCAAATGAACATGACACACTTACTTTTCATGTGCACTGATGTGTTTTGTCAGTGCTTCTTCGGAATAGAGAAAGAGAGAGAGAGAGCGAAAGACAGAGAGAGCAAGAGAGGGGGACAGAAAGAGCAAGGGAGGAGAGAGAGAGAGAGAGAGAGTGGGTTACAGTCTGGAATAAAACAGCTAAATGGAGTGTCTGCAGAATCTCCTATGGCACATTTTGTAGCATAGCCAATATGGATATGAACCCTGACATTAAACAGGGAGAGATTCGATACCCATTTATTTGAACACCAAAGGAGATAAAGCCAACTCCATTTCAGGACCACCTACTGTAAAGGCTGTCAGAAAGTCACGTGCGTTCACTCACAAAACAAAAGAAACCAAATAAAATAAGAGAAAACAGACAAATGAATAGATAAATGAAAAGTGATTGATTAAAATGCTGCAGACGCCCCCACCAGTCTCACAATAGATTGCAACAAGGCCATGAGCAGCAAGGCCGTCCACCGTGCGCAAGCAGATTTCCCTCCCAACACACCAAACTGTCAGAGAGCCGGTTAAGTCATTACTGAGTGGGATGAGGGAATACTCCACCTGGAGTCGCTCCTGTACAAACCCCCCTGAACACCAACAGAGGGTCCACTGCTGCCCCCCCCCCCACACTCCCGAATTCTGTTTCTCCTCTGCACCCACACTGCCAGCTTGGCCTGGCCAAACAAGAAATTAAACAAGCAACGTTTGTGTCTGTGTGCAAACCTGGACGGTACGCAAACAGAGACACACTGAAAAAACAACTCCCAGCCTCGTACCCAGAACCCTCGGCAACCAGACAGGTCGCCCAGTCTGCCGCAAGCCATAAAAATGTGAGCAGCTGATTACATTTGCAAACAAGAGGGGCACTGCTGACTAATACCCAGGTCAAAAAGGTTTGGTAAGGGCTGCTCATGAAAAGACTCGGGAGAAGGAAAGAGAGGGGGGGGAGAGAGAGAGAGAGAGAGAGAGAGAGAGAGAGAGCGCAAGGGAGGGTGGGAGAGAGAGAGAGAGACAGAAGGATAAAGAGAGAGAGAGAGCCGGTATATATGTGAGAGAAGGGCCTTGCAGCTTCAAAATGGCTCCCTTGCAGCTTGTAAAACACAAAGGGGCCCTTCGTGACGGTCAGCGCGGGCATAAATATCGGGGCAGCCGAGCTGACACACAATGTGATCGCACGTGTCGATATTCATCATTGTTTAAAGAGCCCCGGCGGTGGATGGGTGCGACGGGTCTGGGTCGGTCAATCAGACGTTATGGATTGGCGGGGCGGGACGGCGCAGGGCGAACGGGGGATCTGTGAAATGGGTCATCAGAAACCCGCTGAAAGATGTCGCCATCTCTCGCCTGTCGAGCTTGACGGAACGCCGTCGCTAAATCGTAGCATTTTTTTTTTTTTTTAACCGCGCGTGAGCTCTTAAAGGGGTCGGCTCCATCTATCCGCAGACGGATCGCGCGTTTACCTGTCGTCCCCCAGGTGCGCACCACCCCTTCCTTCTCAGCCAACTCTTGCCGTTATGCCGAATTTCCTGGGTGTCCGCACAGGACGCGGTTTCCCGTGCGTTGGCGGATGACGCAATTTACAGCTTCGCAGAGGAAACTGTCCGCCATTACGGCTCTCGGTGGCTCGTTCCGTCGTCGCCGGGGCGATGGAAATCCACGACGCGCCTCTCGGCCGCCTCGACCACGGTTCGCAAACTCGGCCCCGCGCCACCGCTGCGTTCGCTATTTTTTCGTTCCAATCACAGATCCAAACCCCCAGAACAGCAAGGCGCTGTTAATTGTCCCTAATTAGATACTGTGACTGTCTATTAGGGATGATTTTACCCTCTTAAGCCACATTGTGTCAGAAATAGCTGTGCATGTAATTAAAATGCCATATTCACATCCCGGGATTTTGTCCAATCAGATCTACGAATGCTTTCATTTTCTGCAATGTGCTTTATGGCTAATTATAGCACAGTATTGAACCTTATCGGACCTGTGTTTTGTAGTTGTCCAGTGACCATGATATGCACTTATTGTACGTCGCTTTGGATAAAAGCGCCTGCTAAATAAATGTAATGTAATTTGGCTCTGTGGACAAAATCAGTTAATGTATCAACCAGTGCCCTACTTGACTGTTGAGGTGGTGAACAGTCAGATGTAAAATTCATTAGTAACTTTCCTAAATAAACATATTTTGCCCTGGACTGGCGTTCTTCTGCAACTGAGAATATCTAGCAAGGTATGTCACATTCTTGTCAGCGCTCTACATTCCTACAACCTAAAAATAATTACTTAACATACATGGTCCACACGGTCCATCTTTAAGGAGTTTTGTAGTAATTACCTCTGATTGTTATAGAGGGACAGGTAACTACAGATGGAATTATCGTGATTATCTCTGGAAATGCGCGAGATTTGAAAACGGCGTCAGCCTTCGGCCCGTTTTACTGAAAAACAGAGTTTAACACGTTAGCGCTGAAGCCGCATTATGCCCAAGCTTCTCATCCGGAGCGCGTGCCGATGGCACCAGGTGTGCTCTGCGACTGCGTCTGCTCGTACAGCGTGTCTTTTTCGTTTGGTGAAGGGGAGTGCGCGCCGGCGCGGGCGACGCGCAGCCTGATTGTCGGGTCGAGGAGGTTAATGAGCGATGTCGGCCGTACGCCGCGGCTCCTGTCTGATTGATCGTTTGCGTAATTCGCTCCCGTGTAGCGGACGCGCTCGGAGACAAGCGGGAGGTCAGCGGGATCAATTTTAACGATTTCAGGCGTCCCCCCCAGCTCAAAAAAGTAGCGGGGGGGTCGCCTTTTGATGACTCATAAAGTTTTCCCTCCTTCCTTCCGCCCTTCCGTCCTCTCCTCTCCCCTCGCCTTAAATTTAGCTTTTATCGCCGCCGCCGCGGTAACCATGGCGGCGAGCTGCCGGTGCAGGCCGCGACGAGGGGCGGTCGGTCTCCGCGGCCGTAAATTTCTGGTTATTTCGTCAAATTCTGTAGAACCTGCTTCCGTCCCCCACGGAGGTTCACTGTGGCTGTGCTCGGTAGGGGTGTGCTGAGCACCTGTACCTGTTCAATCAGCACGCTCACCTGTGTCCCTGTTTGGAACGGGGGTTTGGGTAGGGGTTGGTGCCGACATGCCGTGTCCCCCCAACTGCCCTCCCCCTACTCCCCAAAACCACCCCCCCCCCCACTCTCGCCCTCGCCCCTCTCCCTCCTATGCTGTCTGTAGACAGGACACATATCTAGCATCTGAGTTTGCAGGTAACTGCTGGTAGGCTGTGTGTGGCCACAGGTGCCATCAGCAAACCTTTTTCGGCAGGACAGAAATTCTGCTTCCTGTCTGAATCTTCCAGCTGTGCGCTCGTTTTTGCTATCTTATGGACCGCAGTAGCAGGTTCATGACTGGCGGTCGGGTACACAGCACAAGCTTAGGCTGTATACTAGAATCCAACTGATTGCTGGGAGGTATGCTTTTTTTAAATTGGCCGATGCACTTTCAAAGTAAACAAGTTGCTCGGGGATTTTTATGCAGTTAATAAAATTGTCTGCCTGTGTTTTATGATGTACGATACTGTTTTTTATGATGTTATAGATAGTGTTTTACAATAGCATCGCCTATCAGTGTGTAATATATACTGTATCTATCCGCGCAGAAGGAAGGTTGAATGCCCTCTGTAAAATATTCGCCCCAGTCCCCTTGGACGCATCTGTTTAGGGAGGGCAGTGGTTGCCTTTGCCAGGTAATTTAATTACTGGGTCACCCTGCAGAAAGGGGTACTGATTGTTCTCCAAATCCTCCCTAATCCGCATCCAAATCCACCGGGCGGTGGGGGCTGCTGGAGCGGGTGGAGCAGCACTGCTAACTGCTCTGCCCCTCCCTGTCATTAGAAGGGTCTGTCTGGAGCAGCCCAGGGTCACTGTGACCTCCATCTGACCTCTATCAGCAGCTGAAATACAGCAGGTTTGTGTGTGTGTGTGTGGCGTGTGCTCTGTGGTTGTTGTGTTTGTGTGTGTGTGTGTGTGTGTGTGGTGTGTGCTTGTGTGTTGTGTCGTGTGTGTGTGTGTGTGTGTGTGTGTGCTCTGTGTTGTGTGTGTGTGTGTGATTGTGTGTGTGTGCGCGCGTATGTGTGTGTGTGTGTGTGTGTGTGTGTGCGTGTGCGTGTGCGTGTGTGTGTATGTTCTTGTGTGTTTGTGACTGTGTGTGTCTTTGTGTGTGTGTGTCTGTGTATGTCCGTGTCTGTCTGTGTGTGTCTATGTGTGTGTGTGTCTGTGTGTGTCTTTATGTGTGTGTCTGTGTATGTCTGTGTGTGTCATTTATTGGTGGTGTGTGTTGTCTGTTGTGTGGGTGTGTGTTGCCTCTTGTATATGTGTGTTCCTGTCTGTGTGTGTGTCTGTGTCTTTGTGTGTGTTCCTGTGTGTATGTGTTCCTGTGTGTGTGTGTGTGTGTGTGTGTTCCTGTCTGTGTGTGTGTGTGTGTGTGTGTTTGTCCATCTGTGTATATGTATGTTCCTGTGTGTGTGTATGTGTCTGTGTCTTTGTGTGTGTTGCTGTGTGTGTGCATCTGTGTATGTGTTCCTGTGTGTATGTGTTCCTGTGTTTGTGTGTGTGTGTGTGTGTGTGTCTTCCTGTGCAGGTGCAAGCGTAGGTCGCTCATGAGGGATTCATAGGCAGGCGGGCAATGCCAATTTAGCACACTATGATGTCATAATCATAGGGGCCCGGGGGGGGGGGTGAGGTTGTTCATCAGTTCTGCAGAACTGGACGCGAATGTTAAATTGATCCCTGCGGGAGTCCTCTCTGCAGCCGGGTGTGGAGCGCTGGATGTGTGACTTTCAGGCAAACGAGGGGAAACCAGAGGAGCCGCTATCAACAGCGCGGCAGCTGCAGCCCGCCGATCGGCGGGGCAGTGAAGTGTGCGCCGCTGCAGCCTGTCTGGCTCCATGTGCCGCTTTTGTGGGAAACCCATCATTTTGCATCATGTGCCCTTATGAGTCATCATCACATGCCCCATGGAAGCGCTGCGCTAAAAAAAAAAAAAAAAAAAAAGGTTCCAAACAGCCCTCCAGTATTCCGTATCACAGCATTAATATCGCGGACCTGCTCAATCATGAGAGCCTGTGAACTTTAGTCGTATCGCATCGCGGTGCCAGAGACTTTATTTAGATTAGTGAGGAGGACTGAGGAAGACGAAGGCTCTTCGCTGCTCGACGGGAGAAGGCGGTGGATGCTCGAAGCGTTCGCTGAGCCCTGTGCGCAGGCAATGACTGCTTTCACCCGTCCCTGTCTCCCGCACTCCTACTTCCTGTCTCTCGCACTCCTACTTCCTGTCTCCCACACTCCTTGTTCCTGTACAGGCCGCAGAAATGCCCATTCTTCAGGAAAAATTTAAAACCTGTGACCGTACTTTATTGGACACACTGATAATTTATTAATCGGTCTGGCAAGGGCTTGATTTGTCATTCATTTGTTACCTCAAACCAGACACTGCCCGGTGGATTTATCACCGTGACCCTTTTCCTTTTGCAGAAAAGCTAATGCTGGTTTTGAGGTGCCATAAAATTGCACTGGCGCTCACAAGCCTGTTTCGATGCCATCCTCGGTCGCTGCTCTGAATGAATGGAACACCTGGTTACCGGGGAACAGCCAATCAGTCGCCTGAAATCCGCTCTCCGCTTGTGTACGCAGAGAAAGAAGGTTCTGGAAACCCGCTCTCAGCTTGTGTACACAGGGAAAGAAGGTTCTGGAAATCCGCTCGTGTGTACGTAGTTAGAGGAGTATTCGGAGCACTGGCAGCCTCCTGCTGCAGCACTCAGCCAGAGGGGTAATTAAACCACCAGCGTTAATTGGGAAAAGTTTTTTTTTCTCTCTTTCTTTTTGTGGAAAGCAGCAGGCAGACTTTTTTCTGTGTGTGCGCGTAACTTCTACACGTTGGACACATAACGAAAATACAGCGCGGAGGCGGCTCTGTAATAGCAGCCCTGTCGCCTCACCGCGGTTCAGTTTCAGGCGGAGTCGGAAGCTCAGATCTCACGCTGGGGCGTGACGTCACTTCCGGGTGCGTGACATCACTTCCTGCCCGGTAGGCGTTTTAACAGTCCAGACAGAGCAAACTCAAAGCTGTCATTTTGTTTTTTGAGGGAAGCTGGTGCACGTTAAGCGGGGGGGGGGGGGAGATTGTTTTAGGACAGGCGGGGGGGGCAGCGGGGAACTAAATGATTGAACGGCGAAGCGGGCCCTCCGTTCGTCCGCCGATGTTCTTCAGGGGAACGATAAGTCCTCCCCCGGTGCCACCGGCCCCCGTCAGCACTCCGGCGCGATCTGAGCAGCTGTCAGCGGTTTGGGGAGCGATTGCTCTCTCGCCCGATGCCGCCGCTTCGCTTGTCGCCATCAAACCGGCGGCGGATCTGATCGGCGCTGAGCAGCGCGCCTGTTTTTGGGAGTGATTTCGGGTCAGTGTTTCCCCCCCGAGGGCCCCTCCAGCAGCCGGCCGCTTGCCCTCTCGGTGAGGAGCGTCACAGCAGGGCCGCCGCTGGGAGTGAGCTGTCAGCAGAGCCTCTCTGGCCTGGGAGTGTTTAAAAGCAGACCTCATAATTATGAGATGAGGGGGACTAGAAATGTTGCTATGAAGTGCATTTAGAAGCCAGAAACAGGACGTTTTTTTAGCATTTTACTGTGTTCACCAAATATTTCAGGATTGGATAAAAGGCTGTCAACACCGTGTGTGTGTATGTGTGGGTGCACGCGTGTGTGTGTTCCTGTGTGTGTGTGTGTGTCTAAATGTATTCTATTTGATTTTTTCAGATGACAGTCGTAGATATGAAGAAGTTTTCGAGTGACTCTGCTTTTGCTTGTGGCATCAGCAACCACATTGGCACCAGTATTGCTAATACCCACCCGCACTGGCAGCTCTAATGCCCACCCGCACTGGCAGCCTCCGAAGCTGGCACTGGACAGGCAGGCCGCGAGTCGAACTCCTCTTCTGCGCATTGTGAATTGGCAGCCATTGTTAATTTCGTTTTTCAGAGGAAACCAGCTGGCTTGTTCATCTCCCCCGACAACCGTGAGCCCGAGAATTTGCAAAGATTTTTTTATTTTTTTGTTTTTTTTTCTGGGTGCGTGGCTCCCCTCTTAATTCCGTCAACCGTGTTTCCCCCCCCGCCACCCCGACCGACACGACAACAGCGACTCTAAAACCCACCAGAAACAATGCGCATTGATAGCGAGAGCTGAGATGACAGATAACGGAAAAGAAAAGGTATGGATTGAAACATCGAGTCCCATTGATCTTGCAGCCAGTCGCTCTCCTTTGTTTACTGCTTGAAAGCAACCCACCTTTTGTCTTTTCTTTTTTTTGGCAAAAAGAAAATGCACCGTTAGTCTCTTTGTTTCGTGTTATGAGATGTGAAAGAAACACACAGTAAAATAGACGTCTCTCCGGTGTCTTGAACCCGTGCATGGCAGCTCACCCGGGCTTGGCGCTTGTAGTCGTGCTTTCTCCTCACGGCGTCTTCATCGCTGTTTCTCCTGAAGCAAAGCACTGTGGGACGGGTTGGTATTGTGGAATGCGCGCTGTATGTAAAAATCAGAGGAAGGAAAGCTCGACCCCGGCGACAGCTGAGAACCAATCAAAAAACGGAAATAAGCAAGCGCAGCCAATCAAAGCCACTCAAGGGTAAAATTGATACGATGACCGTGCGGAGCGAAACACAACACTTTAGCTTTATTTCAAGTCAATACAGTTTCCCATCTAACCGGTAAACAACCAAATCTCACACTTTATTACTTTGTCACGAGCGGATTGTTTTTTCCCCTCTTCCAAGTAATGAAAACAGTGTCTAACATTTCTAATGTTTCATAAAAGGCTTTGTTTGAGTCAGAGCCATTCATGCGGGTGTGACATTTGCTCAATGAAAGAAACTCTTAATTAGCTAACCTTGGGTGCGGAGGGGCGGGGCTCAGACCTTCATCCAAAGAAAATGTACCTCCCTCAACACCGAAGGGTGAAATCATCACCTGTCGGCTTCTTTTATTACCATTTATTACCTGATTTTCTCCCCTGGACTGTTATTTTTTGGTTTCTGTATCTCTTTATTTCCCATCATCTGATACAGCACCGCCAAAGAAGGGGCTCATTTGTAGTCATTACCTGGGACTGCGTTTTTATGGTGATTTTCAGTAGCATTGCTGTGGTCTAAATCACACTTTAAAGTCCCTGGGACTGCGTTTTTATGGTGATTTTCAGTATCATTGCTGTGGTCTAAATCACACTTTAAAGTCCCTGGGACTGCGTTTTTATGGTGATTTTCAGTATCATTGCTGTGGTCTGAGTCACACTTTAAAGTCCCTGGGACAGTGTGGTTATGGTGATTTTCAGTAGCATTGCTGTGGTCTGAATCACACTTTAAAATCTCAGGGACAGTGTGGTTATGGTGATTTTCAGTAGCATTTCTGTGGTCTAAATCACACTTTAAAATCTCAGGGACAGTGTGGTTATGGTGATTTTCAGTAGCATTTCTGTGGTCTAAATCACACTTTAAAATCTCAGGGACAGTGTGGTTATGGTGATTTTCAGTAGCATTTCTGTGGTCTAAATCACACTTTAAAATCTCAGGGACAGTGTGGTTATGGTGATTTTCAGTAGAATTGCTGTAGTCTAAATCACAGTTTAAAGTCCATTGTTTGGAAGGGCACATGGCTCATGCACTTCTTTCATGTATTTGTCACTCCCTGGAATGATTTTTGGAGAAGCCCCCTAAGCGCAGTTCTGAAGCACGATTTGTCTGCCCTGTTTTTTTGTGTCTGGGTCCTCAGGGTGAGAAACTGAGCTGGTCAATAATCCACAGTAACACACACACGCACACACACACACAGATGCACAGACGCACGCACACACACACGTACACTCACAGATATACACACACACACAGACACACATAGATGCACACGCACACACACCCATCCACACACACACACACAGACACACACACACACACCCACAAACACACACACAGACACACACACACACAGCACACACACCCTCCCACACACACACACAACACACACACACACACACACACACACACACACCCCACGCACACACACACAGACGCACACACACACACGCACATACACACACACACACACACACACACACACACCCACGCACATACACACACACACACACACACACACGCACACGCACACAAACACACCCACGCACACACACACACACATACACACACACACACCCACGCACACACACACACACACACGCACACACACACACACACACACCCACGCACACGCACACACACACACACACACACACACAGTAGTGCTAGCGCTGAGCCCTGAGAGCGTGGTTCAGTGAGACCATTTCGTGAGGACGCTCTCTGCGGTGGTGACAGAGTCCCGGGCGAGGGCAGACTCAGCGCCAGAAAAACAGCCGCACCTGCCGGGCCGGGACCGGAAGCCTCCGCCCCGGTAATCATTAACCGGGACGGCCTGTTTGCCTATTGTCTGCTACGTGCCGCGCGACGCTCCATTAAACAGGCGCTGTGGTCACTGTTCCCTCTCACAGTGTTTGGCTTAAGCTTCGCTGGAAAGCTTATCAGAGAGACACACGAGCAGGTATGGAGCTGTGTTCCTATTGGATGCTCAGCTGGGCTCTCTCTGTATATATATATATATATACACACACACACCCAGCACCTTTCCAGGCTGAGTCCTGCAGGATCAGTTTTAAAACCAGAAGGTGTGACCTTACTGTACAGGGTGCGATGCTTTGCCGCATTTCTCCTGTTTTTATTGCTGTATATCTAATTATCGGTTTATTGGTTTTGCTAATCTTTTTTTTCCTGCCCTGTGCACACGCGTTCTGCACGTGTAATTACAGGTCATTACATGATTAATTTTCTTTTTTTATTATTTTCAATATAAGCCCTGCACAAGAGTGTACATTTCAGCTCACATTTATTGCTCATGATCTATTGGACATATTTGCATAAGCAGTTTATATTAATTACTTTCCTCTGGAGTACGGAAGCAAAATAGCCCACCTGAGATTATAATCTTACAGCGGCTGGCTGCACCTCCGGCTCAGAGGTCTCCTGCATCGGGGCGGGTCGGGTTCAGAAAGAGAGGGCGGGGACAGGATTGGGACAGCAGGACGAGAGCAGTTTTGATGCTAGGCAACCTCGGGCAAAAAGGGGATGGAGGCGTGGAGGTTATTAAGCGTTCGCGGTTCCCACCCCCCCCCCCCCCCCCCACCCGCTTGATTTTCTGGAACAAACTGCAGTAAATCATCGGCCCGTCGACTGGAGGGCTCTCTCAGAGGGAGGTCAGTCGAGCGGAGGTCACGGGCGAACGGCGCAGTGAGTGATGTCAGCCGCCGCCGAGCTTCGCCGCCCAACGCTAATGAATAGCGGCGGAACAGCTGCTGATGAACCCCGCCAAAGAAATCAGGAAACGCCCGTCGCTTTCTGGCCCTTCTGGCCCGAGATCTTTCCTGGGGCCGCTGGACCGGACGCCGTCCCCCCGAATTTGGACGCGTGACCCCTAAACGAGGCGACCTTTCGAGACAAAACCAGCCCGAGGAGCGCTATTGGCTGGGCGCGTCCATAGCGAAAATCTGTACAATGGAGAAAACGTTGTATTTTAAGAAGGCGGGCGAACCGCGACGAACCCCCAGACCCGCGTTTCGGGTGCGAGCGGCGGCGCTGAAGACGAGCGGCGGCGCTGAAGACGAGCGGCGGCTCTGAAGACGAGCGGCGGCGCTGAAGACGAGCGGCGGCTCTGAAGACGAGCGGCGGCGCTGAAGACGAGCGGCGGCGCTGAAGACGAGCGGCGGCGCTGAAGACGAGCGCGCGCGGTATTTATGGAGGCCGCGCTACAGCCGTAAATTATTTATGTGATAAATCTCTCCGGTGCCTAAATATAGCCGGTGTCTCTCAGAACGTCTCTCCCTCCACGGACGGTGCATCTGGACCCGGCTCGTCCTCCTGGGGGGGCGGGGGGAGCGTTAGCGTACAACTACGCGGGAATGCCCTTGAATGTGCCGGAATAGCTGAGTTGAGAAACAGGACGTGAGCAGCATTACGGAGACGGGGAATACAAATAACACGCGGAAGGAGGGGTGGAGGGGGGGGGGGGGGGGGGCGTGGATGGAGAAAGAAAGGAGAGAGAGGGAGAGAGAAGAGTACATGGAGAGAGGAGGAGGGTGAAGCAGTAAAAGAAGGAGAGAGGTGAAGGAGGGAAGAGGAAGAGGAAATACGGATGTACTTCCTCTGACTCCGGTCTCGCTAGCCCATGGAATGCTGCGTATTTGGAACGCGGAAAATTTCACAATCTGCATCTTACTCTAATTCACTTGCACTCTGATAAAAATAACATTTTTTTCCATAAATATGCCAACTCATAATACTAACATGATACATGTATGTCGTTCATGATTTTATTATGACACGGTATGAAATAAGCTACAGATAATGTTTTGCCAGCCTGATCAAAACAACATTTTGCCACACTAGCTAATAGTATTTTTTAAAACCTTAGAAGTGATGTTTTAATTTACTAGTGATGAGCAAACTAGGCAGAGCGTGACATCTCATTTTTGATTTTTCTTTTCAAATTAATCTCTTTTCTCTTGGAATTTAGCAGTGCTACCAAATGGCTCTGCACTGTAAATATTATAATTAATAAGCGACAGAAATGTCAGACACCGAAAGACCATTGGCTCAAAGAAACGGGATAAATTATTTTGTTGTGGGTCAGCTGGGTCATCGTCCATTGTGATCTTAAATAATATGTTGGAATAGCTGCCTTCATCGAACGCTGTGTGTTTTTTTCCCTGCGTTTTGGCTCATTTTTCTGAGTTAAAAAAAGCAGAAAGTTAACGCGGCCGCTGTCCAGGTAGCAGATTTTATTTGCATTATTTTATTGTCAGTGTTGAAGCCTTGCCCAGCCAGGATAATTAAATCATGAACGAAATGAGGGAAATTCCCCTGGCCAGCAATAGCCACTGACTTGATCATGTCAACGTGAAAATACGGCAGGTCTGAGTTTAATTAAACAGGATTTTCCCAATTTTACCACCTAGTTCCAGATGGTGGTCACATCTGCATTCAAAGGCTCACAATCAATTTTTTTTTAAAGATTGGGGACAATCGAAGGGTGAATCTCTGTTAATACATCTCTGGGAATATTATTGCAGAAGATGACTCGATATTTTTAATGAACAGAATGTCCTCTCAGAGTCAGCTTGACTTTTTCCCTTCTTCAACCATCCGTCCATTATCTGCACCCGCTTAACCAGGGCAGGCTCGTGGGGGGTGCTGGAGCCTATCCCAGCGTGCATTGGGGCGAGAGGCAGGAATACACCCTGGACAGGCCGCCAATCTATCGCGGGGTACACACACCATTCGCTCAGACACGGGGAGAACATGCAAACTCCACACAGAAGGGCCCAGGCCAGGATCTTACCTTCTCCTTACAGCACAAATAGCCATGAGTATCCCATAACAGAATAAACCTTAACAGCAAAAAATGTTCAAAATTTCCTAAAACTATTGCAATTCATTTCATCATTTAATTCAAATTGATGCCAGAGGGTGGATTATATGCTGCAAATGTATAGCACACAGTGTAATTAAAGCAAAGCACGCTAGATACGAGAACTACATTGGGCATCTGGCTTGACACTGAATCCCAGGGCAGGGGTTGAGGCGGGGCCGGAGGCTGAGGAACATCTGCTGCTGTCGATTTTAGCCACGGAAAGTTAAAACAATCCCGTGTCCGTGACACAATGAAAACCTTTAATTTCTGCTTTCCACTGTCAGGCACAGGCCAATGGCTTTAGCAGGAGCTGGAAGTGCTGGAGAATTACTGTCAGCCAGTGGCCCTGGCAATGAACGCGAAAGAAAGACCAAAATAATGATTTTCCAAAAATAACCCCAGTAATTAAGGCGAAAGAGGGCGAACATGTAGGGGTTTTATGCTATGAAGAAAAGAAATCTATTCTCGCTGAAATACTAATTAAAGTTTGGATTACAATGTTGGAAACCACAACTTAACCAATTGCCCAATTTGACAGTGAATTGTGGGGTCTACTTACGGAATGATTTTTTGCTGAATGGGGATAAGCAGCCATAATAACTACATGCAGAGGTCCGTGGAAATGAACAGGGCGCAGACAATGCGTGCTGGGCAGAGTTGGGCCAATGGCCATTGCTAATGAAAAGATTTAAACCCCGAAACATGCCACCAACAGGCCTAGCAGTGCCAGTAACCGATTCCAGGAAGTAATTCCCTCCAGCCGCTGACCAGAGGCTCAGTGTGCTGGTTCCTTACTAATGTTGAGCGACCTTGGCGAAGGTCGTTCTCAACACAAACAGTGTCATAAAAAACCGGTCACTTTTTAAGGGGGCCCTAATAGAGATGCCACACATCATGGCAACAGTCATTGTAAGAAATATTTTATGGAGAACGTCGCAAGGTTAAAGAAATAACTGGCAACCCGAGAGAGACGGGCTCTGCGAAGCATTGCAGAACAGAGCTGCACTTCATCACGAAATGTGAGAGCAAGTCAAAATCAACCTGTCCTGCTGCAGGTTGTGGGTAGATTACTAATCGTCTTGGGGGATGGAAGAGGGGGTGTCGTACTGGCAACCCAGTGCATATCTGCCATTACCTGATACACAGCAAGCCACGTACAAACGCCTCAATCTGGCCTCCAACTTTGATTCTCTCATTTAAAAAAAAAAAAAAAAAATTATTATTTAATCTAATATATCTATTTGTGTATTTTCTGCAGCAGATACTCTTGCATTTGTGTTGATGTGGCTCGGTTCCTTTTGTGTTTGTAAGAGACGGGATGGTGAGATGGCCGGTGGAACAAAATCTGAGAATTACTGAGTGCGGGAGGGACACGGGAGGGATGATGTGTGCGTGTGTGTTTCTGAGAGAGAGAGACCGGGAGTGTATAATGGAGAGAGGTTGCGGGAGCACGAGAGAGAGAGGGGGAGGAGGTGGGCGTGCGCACGTCTAAGAGTCAGAAGGTGCATGTTTATCAGAAAGCTAAAGAGTGTGTAGGAGATGGGGAGAGAGGGAGAGAATGTGCGGAGGGAGGGAGGGAGGGAGGGCGTGCGGGTGTGAGAGAGAATGTGTGTGTGTGTGTGAGAGAGAGAGAGAGAGAGAGAGAGAGAGGCGTGTGTGGGTGCTAGAGAATATGTGTGTGTGTGTGTGAGGGAGCGGGAGAGAGAGGAAGAGGCATGTGTGTGTGTGAGAGAGATGGAGAGAGAGAGAGAGAGAGAGGCGTGTGTGAGCGAGGGGGAGGGAGCTGGAGTCGGCAGGCGGGAGAGAGAGGGAGGGAGGAGTGGAGGGAGAGAGAGAGAGGGAGGGAGGAGTGGAGGGAGGGAGGGAGAGCGAGAGAGGGAGGGAGGAGTGGAGGGAGGGAGGGAGAGAGAGAGAGAGAGGGGGGAGGAGTGGAGGGAGAGAGAGAGAGGGAGGGAGGAGTGGAGGGAGAGAGAGAGAGAGAGAGAGGGAGGGAGGAGTGGAGGGAGAGAGAGGGAGAGCAGTGGAGGCTGCGCTCAGTGACAGAAACCCAGCTCTGCTTGCCGGAGCAGAGCAGGAGCGCTCCTGAGTTTCCGCCAGGAAAAACGGACCTTGTGCCGCCGCCGCCGCTACGAGGTCAGGTGACCCGCGATCGGCACCCCCGCCATCCCGCGGAGAGCCCACGAAATCCCAGCCGCGCGCCGCCAGGTAGGTGCGCTGATATTCGGGACGGGAAGGCACGGCGCGTGGTGCGCTCCTGGCGAAAGCGAGCGGGCGAACTCCGCTCCGCTCCGCGCCGTAGCGCTGCCTCCTGAGCGGGAGAGAGCGGCAGAGAGCGGCAGCTCTTTCATTCTCACGCCTTCGGACGCTACTGGAATAGACGCGCGGCTCGTGTGTGGGAAAGGGATGCTGTTCGTCTGTGTGGGAGGGAGGCGTGTGGGGGCGGCTTGTGATTGTTCATGTGTGTTTGCGTGTGTGTGGGGTGGGGTGGGGGGGGGGGGGAAGCACGCTTCACAGAGCAATTGAGGCTGAGGAGTCCGTATGTTTCCGGCTGTTGCATTTCCCTAATGGCACACACCCGGGGGGGGCACTGTGTCTCCCATCACTGTCCGTCCATGCCTTCTCTCCAACACGGGGAACGTGGGGGGGGGGGGGGGATAAAAAAACTAAAAACTTTGAGAACCTCGGGTGAGAAGTGTGATTCCGAGCCGCGTCAGAGAAAGTGGTTCCGCTGTTTGAAAGATGAGATTCCCTCTCCTGTGTGAGCACGGGGCGCTCGCCGCTGTGTTCACACGCAAGCTGTTCGGCCGTATGTCACATATTCTTTAGATTTGCCGGGGGGCCGAGGGGGGGCCAGGGAGGGGGGGGGTCGTGGGGGGGGGGGATGATGGGGCTGGGAGGGCAGGAGTCTCTCTGGTAGAAGCATCTCTGTAGCAGTAGAGCCGCTTCTCCCCTTGTTCCTGGAGAGGTAGCCAGCCGCGCGCGAGTTTTTGACTCCTTTGATTTGGCACGTCCGACGGGGTGGGGTTTGTTTTGGGAAGGGGGGGGGGGGGCGGTGGGGGAGGGGAGTGGGGAGGGGGGTGGAATCTCCCGCTGGTTTTAGCTGCAGGTGCGTTCCTGAGTCTCGTCCAGGAAGCACTAGAGACCGAGTGTTCCAAGCCTCCAGTATCCAGCGGGGAAGCAGAGATCATTTCAAGTTCAGAGATGACGATTCCCCCCCCCCCCCCCCGTGCCCCGCCCACCCACTCAGTTCGCATCACTAATCGCAGGCTAGAAGTGGAAAGGTGCATAAAAACAGCAACAAAAAAAAAACAAGTTACAGTTCTGGCCATATCTATGTTGGGGGGCGTTTTCCCCGCTGGGTTCACATGGGATAGCGCTGTCACCCACGCAGGACTGTGACTCTTTTGTTTTTAGGGGACCCGCCTCCCGGTGCGCTCAACTCCGGTTTTGGCCACCGCCCACTCCTCCCGCTGAGCGACGGTTTCCGCCCTGTAATCCGATGGCGGGCGGGGCGGGGCGGGGGGCGGGGGGCAGGGGGGGGGAGCGGCACGGCGCAGTTGATTAGCCGTGACTTAGCCGCGGAGTAATCGAATCACCGCGCACTCCGGCTGCTTTTAGACCCGAGCCGGGGAGCCTCTAACCCCGGCGAAACAGAAATGAGGTTAAGAAGAACATCGTCAGCCCCCCCAACCCCCACCCCACCCATTCCACCCCCCCCCCTCCCCGCCACGTAATCATGATTTTTGCCGGATGGAAAATCGACTCATCCTTCTTCCATTTCTTTTGTACATTTTCTTTGCGTTAACAGACATGAAATGAGGGACAAAAGCACTAGAAGAAGGGCCCGGGGACAGCGGGTCATATTCACACTGTAGCCGGGCTTTTCATTTAGAGACACAAAAGAGCCTCATCATCATCATCCTCCTCATCATCATCATCATCCTTCCCTGTCTGATTGTCCCGTCCTCCAGAGCGAAGCCTCGAGAGCCAATGTGAGGGGGTCGCTCTTCTTTTCCATCTAAAAATGAACTCAATTCTCTTCTCTTTTTAAATTTATTTTTTTTGTATTTTGCCAGACCATTTCCTGAAGGATGCATTCCTCTCCCGTACTGTTGAATAGCGTCTCATTCATCGCGCCGACGTGAACTCTCCCTCTTTTGAGAACCGCGTCTGTAATTCGCTGCGGTCGGAGAGGGTGGCGGTCCGCAGTAGCGGAGGGTCCGTCGTGTCAGCGTGAAGGTGGTCTGCATACGGGGTCGTCGGTGTCAGTCGGAGGTGGCGGTCTGCATTAACGGAGGGTCTGTTTGGTGTTCAGCGGCGTGGAGATGAATGGGTGGGACGTAGCCCGTTTAAATCCGCTACACAAAGCCCAGGAAGTGGGTCTATTTCTGGCTCGGGAAACCGTTCAGGGGGACCACGGGGTGGGCCGGGGCCGAGGCCGAGGTCCATCGCGTGCCATTTCCTGTGAGCCCCACCTGTGTTTACACCCAGCTGCCCTCGTCAGTGTTGGAGGGTGGGGGGGGGGGGAGGCGGTACCTGCCGGCGAGTAAATAGTTAATGAGCGGTAACCGTCAGACGCCGCACGCCACTGCATTGACACACAAACCTGCCGTACTGCACGTGTGCAAACAGCTGTGCTGAACAGGAAGTGGAACGTTGGCGTGGTTTTGTTGTTTAGTCCTGAGTGCAGGAGGGCAGGAAGGCGGTGCTCCCACACGTAAATCCCACATCTGCCCCCCCCCCCCCATCGTTTGCAGCGCTGAAGCTCAGGTGGGACGTGGGCGTGTGGGGGGGAACAGATCCCTGTTTTGAATCTCATGCTGGAAACGCTCTCACTTCCTGCACATATGGGAGTGCTTGACACGTGCAAGGTCCTCTTCAGCACGCTCCAGTGGAGTCCTGATTCATAGCTTTTTCTGATTGGCTCCCTTGTCAACGGGGAAAAAAAAAAAAAAAAAACACTGCGGAATGGGGATGGCATGTGACCTGGGCTCCTTGGAATTCTGTCCTCGGAGTCCACCGTTCACGGCGCACGGCGAATGTGAATGTGAACGCACTGCGGCCGAATCGCTGAATTCAGCGCGGTGGCCATCAAACACGCCGCGTCCTCTGCGTAGCTGCATTCGCACGCTGTTTAAATCCCGCGTCAGCGCGCGGCAGGGGGTTGTCTCCGCACCGCTCGTCAGCCGATAAAAATATCGGAATGCAGATGTGTGCCGTTGTGTGTACCCCTCGCCGCTGGCAGGAGCCGCGCGATTCGCCTTTTGTGGCGGAAAAGAGGCTGTCACGTTCGACAGCTCCGGAGCGCACGAGGGCGGGCGATCTGCATGGCGACAGCTTTCAGCACCGCCCTCCCACCGGACAGCGCCCGTCAGGGACGAGCCGGAGCCCTTCAGAACCCCCTCTCTGCTGGACAGCTTCTGTCCCGGAGACCTTCAGCACCCCCTCTGCTGGACAGCTTCTTTCCCGGAGACCTTCAGCACCCCCCTCTGCCGGACAGCTCCTGTCCGGAGACCTTCAGACCCCCTCTGCGGACAGCTCCGTCCGGGAGACCTTCAGCACCCCCTCTGCGGACAGCTCCGTCCTGAGCTCAGCCCTCCGCAGCCGGAGACCTTCAGCACCCCCTCTGCGACAGCCGTACAGCTCCTGTGCCGACAGGAGACCTTCAACACCCCCCTCTGCGGACAGCCCCTGTCCGAGACCTAGACTCTCTCCAGCAGGCGTCAGTGCAGAGAGGCATCGGTCGAGCGCTGCCTCTGCCAGATTGCAGCTCGTCTGCCCAGCTGGACCTGAAGACGGCCTTCATCACCAGGCGTCTCCGGCCAGAGAGGTCATCTTCAGCACCTTCTCTCCCCCCCTCGGACAGCATCGGCACGTTTAATTAGCGAGATATCACCCCTCTCTCTCTCTCTCTCTCCCCCTCTCCCCCTCTCCCCTCGGCCATGGTGACTGTCACACCACCATCTGCCTGGATCAGATTCCTTCTTGCGCACGCAGCTCTTTGAGGTTTGCATCAAGGCCCAGGTGCGGCTGATCCTGGAACAGGTGTTGGTCAGATATACCCAGTGAAGTATTAGGGTGTTAAAGCATAGCCCTCTGAGATCATCGGCTTTAAGTGGACCTACAGATATAAGTAAGGATAAGAAAAAAAGCATTTTTATTACATTTTATACCGGCCCAGCCTGTGTTTGAGAAGAAAGGTCATCTGGAACCAAGTGTATTAAGGCTTTTTCCGTTCCTCTGATAAGGACAAAGAAATGCATTGTGGAATTTAAGGATTTTCTCTTGTGTCCCGTATTTCTCGGTGCAGAATTTCTGGGCTAAGAGAGCTTTGCCCGTGCTCTAATCAGAGAGGAACATCATTGGCCTGGAGGCGCATTGATTTTTGTAGGGTACCAGGGACTTTGACTTTGGGGCCATTTTCCATAATATGGATTTAGACGCTATTGTTGGGAGAAGTGTGCTACAGAGTGCGCTGTGGTAAGAGGCCGGCCAAAGCATTGCGTAATCCTCTCTGTCAGCACGATGTTTGGTCAAAGGATTACACACTGTGCGCTGTGATCATATCAGATTCTTTACCATTTGCTCTGTTTTCATTGTGGCAATTAGCTGTTGCATACTTTCTAGAGAATGTTCTAGAGACTGCGGTCACAGTTGCTCTCTGTTCTATATAAGACATTCTCAGACATGATATGGTCCGTATATGGGTAACTTGGTCGTGTGTGTGTGTGTGTGTGTGTGTGAATTCTGATGGATAATGGCTGGTGGCATTTAAATCTGGCCCAAAATGACTCGATCAGTCAGGTGGAATTGGTCAATGTATCGCTTTCTGAAACGAATGAATCTTGCTTGGTTAGTGTTTGGTTCGGTGTGTTCCTCCATTCAGGGGCCTCAGTGTTGTTCATTGTCTTCCATGGGCATCCTAGCCAGTGTGTAGGCAAGGCAGGTGACAGTGGAACATTGTGGTATAGCCTACTGTTTCATGCCTGAAGAATTCTTCTGAATACACCGTGGCCAAAACACAATTACTTTTTTTTTTCTTTTTCTATTTTCCATCTAAAATGTCCTGATATGCGGGTCGGTGAACCAATATACAACAATAGTGCATTTCAATATCTTGAACCGAGAACAAAAATAATAATGATGATAATAATTGAGAGTACGTGCACATTAGCGGGTCTGATTATGTGCACTTGGGCCCCAGCAGATGAAAGAACCTTTAATCTGTAGAGAAAGCCCGGCTGCTCTTGTCTGCGAGGCCACGCTCCAGATAATTTCAGACAGCAGCTGCGGCACACCGGCGCTTTCCGGAGGTTCAAAGGCTCGGCTGCGCGAAGCAGCGAAGCATTCTTGCGTGTGCACAAACTCGCACGCGCGCTGGCCCGGATGCGCACACGCACGCTGGCCTGGATGCGCAAACACACGCTGGCCGGATGGGCACACACACGCCGGCCCGGATGCGCACACACACGCCCGCCCGGATGCGCACACACACGCTGGCCCGGATGCGCACACGCACGCTGGCCCGGATGCGCACACGCTCGCTCCAGAAGAGGCACTCGCACGCTCGCTTACGCTTTTGACATGGACGTGCCGGCAAAGGCTGTGTCACGGGGAGCTTCGCCGCTTTCGTTACCTAGAAACAGCAGAAGCGATAGTGGCGTGGTTGTGTGTCCTAACTATATAATAGCACATTTGCTCGTGTGCAGTTTTCGCTTGGGAAATTGGAAAGCAACGATGCCTTGGCAACAGGATTGGACTGATGGCAGTAGGGTGTGATTAAACTAGTCTTGATCCCAAACCAAGGCACGCACGCACACACATATGGGCACACACACACACGGGCACACACACACACACGCACACGGGCACACGGGCACACGCGCGGGAACACTGTGTTCGCACCCGTGGAATACCGATTGGCTGAAGCCTGACTCTCTCTCATGGCACATTTGCTGAGCTTTAAGGTCGGGCGCTGGCCCACCCGCACCGCATTTCCCAGAATGCACTCTGCCATTGATAATATTAAGGACTTTGGCGGGGCTCCACGCAGGAGGTGACCCGTGACTGGCGGGGGGTAACTGAGATAAACCCCCCCCCCCCCCCAGGCCTTTGTTTCGGGGATCCACTTCGCCCGTCCCGCTCCCCAAACGCATCCCCCGGTACACATGTCTCCTAATTGTGACGGTGCGGTTCGGCCAAGGAAGCCAATTTCTGCCCAGATTAGCATAATTGAGGAGTTAGCCGCGTGCCAGCGGGTGGCTAATTATGGCACCCCTCGCAGATGTGCACGTGCGACACCAGACGCCGTGCGTGCTGTCGCCCCCTCAGATTTATCCAATCACGTTCATCCCCCTTCCCCCCCAACCCCCCCTCGCCCCCGCCACCCTGCTGGTGTTGTCCCCGTCGGCCCCCTGTCAGAGAAGAAGGATGGGTTGGGCCGTCTTCTCTCCCCGTACAGTCCCTCCCGCCCCCCCCATTCCCCGCTCGGAGGTGGCAGGACCCCAGCTTGCCCCGTGGCTCCCGCCGCTAATTGCTTTTTGCCCCTGTCGTGTCGAACCGGGGGCACCGGGGAGCGGGCCAGCACGGTCTGCGGGCCCAGATGATGCCCCCGACCGGCGCCCGACAACCGGGAACGCTCCGCGCCGCGCGGCCCTGTTTACACGCCCCCAGCTGGGGGGGGGGAGCCGGCGCTACGGAAACCAGCCTGTCGCCAGAAGGGATTTTTTGTTGTTGTCTGGTACCGGCGAAGCCGCTTGTAGATCCAGACCAAGCCCGTTTGGAGCAGGAGGGCTGTTCATTCCCTCCGCATTTTCGCCCGTGACCGTCCCCCCCGGCCCGATCCCCAAGGCTAAGAACCGCTCTCGCTTGGAACGGTATCGCCAGTACAACCAGGTTCACGTCCGGTCAAGGTAGGAGTGTCTGGAGTACGCTTTAAAAGAGAAGACTGCACCTTTCGACGCACCCCGTCAAAAGATTACCCTGTCAAAAGCCTGCCACCATTGCACTACTTACACTCATCACTTTACTGGAGTCTTCTGCAACTCCCATTCGCATTAGTAAGGGTCGGTTCTATTGCTGTGAAGGCCTCGCTGATAAGCCTGCTTATTAATTAAGACACTGAGCGCGTGGCTGAAAAGTTGAAGAAACCAAGTCAAAATCTTAAGAGGCACTCCACATGAGGCGAGCGGCCATCAGCTGCTTATTGTTGTTTTGGTTTGTTTTTTTGCAGCAGCGGCAGCATGTTGGCAGGTTACACATCTGAAAATAATTGCTTTTCAAATGTGTCCACTCGAGAAGCCTTATCAGCCCCCCCCCCCCCCCATCTCCACGGGAACCTCTCATCAGGATTCCATCGCCGGTAAATTCGCCGCGCTTTTCTCTGCGCCCTAAATTGTTTTTACGGTGTCGGCGGGACGCCGGTCCGGCTCGGCGTCGCGCGCTCCTTCGCGCGGCTGTGGAGGCCTCCCCGGCGCGGAGGATGAAGCGCTTCTCAGATCCCTCCTTTAACGCCGAGCGAGAGACGGCGAGCCCGGGAAACCCCACGGGCGCGGTCGGGCCGCCCCGCAGCGGCCGCGTCTCGTCAGTCTGACATTTCTGCCCTGTGAAATGCAAATTTCCCTCCCCAGCATGCAGTCTGGCGGGGCGGGGGGGATTTCAGAGATCTCCGAGACGCCTTAGAAGGGACTTGCTGTGATTGAGGAGAAAAGGAGATAAATCTGTGTCGGACCACCCGGGTTTCACTTTTTAAACGAGATCTGTGTGCGGACGGAAAAACTTGGAAAAAGCCGAAAAGGACCCGTTCTCTAAGCGTAGCGATGACGCAGGGGAGGGGAGGGTCTCAGATCGCCCTGCCTCCTCTTCTGAACCCCACGGTCGACCACAGAGGTGTTCGAGATGATTACAAGCCTAATTCGTGAAGAGAGACAGAGAGAAGTTTCATGCAAAAAAAAAAAAAAAACTCAAGCCGAATCAGTAAATGGCTCGATACTATCGGCTGTCACCAGGAACGCACTGGTCTGCTTCTTCCACTCTGCTGAACCTCTACCACGATGAGCATTTCTACTCTTAAATCTGCCACTACCCACAAGCCTGTTTGTGTAAGGGAAAGAACTGAAGAAATTGAAGAAGCGAGAGAGGACATCATTGAGGTCAGAAACGGAGCATTGCTATTCCAAGAACAGGCACCCGCTTCCGAAGATCTGGAAGACGTATAGACTTCCTCCATCCACATTGATACTTTTCTCTCACCGGCAAATAAATAACCTTGTTTACTCTGAACAAACTAAATCCCCGGGAGAACTACATTACCCAGGGTTCATCCAGTAGGAGAGATACTGCGTTGTATAGCGAAGTCCTCAGGCTGTTTATTGAATTGCCTTGTGTACAGGCTCTGAAAATGACAGCGGTCCAGGGCAGCGTTTGTTTTCACAGTAAGGCTGTGCGAGTGTCATGGCGGTACATGGGAAGTGGCGTGTCATGCCCGGACCACCTATTATGAACAAAACAGATGGGAGGTGGTTTCAAACGAGCGCACAGCCTGGCCTCTGATGCTGTTACAGTCAGGCGTGTTCGCCGATGCATCAAACATGCCCCCCCCCCCCATTATTACACCCTCCCACCTAGAAAGAGAAGGACTCATTTTATCCCTGTGCTGAAATTTCATGCCTGTTATTGTTCAAAACCAGAAAGAAAGAAAAGTCCTGTACAAAAGCACACCCCCCTGGAAAGCACGCCAGTCAATTGCAGGGTCATTACCCACAATCCATCTCTGTTAATGATGGCTGCCAAGCAGAAAAGGGGACTGCATACCGTTTGTGAAAATTTCTCCGCAGCTGAATTCATACATACGTAAGCAGTGGCGAAGAGCAACGGTAATAGTTCCTTCCTTCTTTGGTAAATTTACTGAGCGAATGGGTAATAAATTGCTCAGCTTATATTACATGCAATCTTTTTCTTTTTCTTTTTTTTTTTTTTTGCAATCATACTGAAAATGGCCTTGTGCTTTTTATGGATGTATGTCGGTGTGGAGTCTTACCTAGCTTAACTGACTGGTATGACATTCACTGTCGTCCCATGGACAGCTGCCCAGAAGACGTTACAGTGTCAACCGCCCAGTTATTGACAACATTCACTGGTGTTTATGTCTTTCAAAAGGCCCCTCATTTTGACGTTTCCTGGGAAACGTAGCTACATCGGAAAAGGATCAGTGAATCCTTGCTGACGCTTTGCAGGATCAGAGCAGTGTGTCCCTGGTCTGAAAGTGGGTTTTTTTACGGGATATCTAACCGTCCACCAGCACTGCAACACCACAGGGCAACACCTAGCATTTACATTGCATCCATTTATGCAGCTGGATATATACCGAAGCAATGCAGGTTAAGTTCCTTGCTCAAGGGTACAACGGCAGTCTCCGCGGAATGTAGAGGAGCGTACGACCCAGGACAAAGACCCAAATTCACGTTTCCCGGCACGTGACCGTGTGATGACGGGAGGACAAGCAGGCTGTGCTGTCCGCAGATGTGGAACAAACGCAGAAAAAGACAACAGACGTGGAAAAAAAAAAGCCACCTCTTTCCATCTCCGGGTCTCCTGAAGCTCCGTCGTTTGACATCTAACGCTGCCGGACTTTCAAAGACCAAGCGACGTCCCTTTGATGTTCCGGGAGCGCTGCGCCGACGTTTTCGCATCGGCAGGGTTCACGGCGTGTTTCCTCTCCGAAGACTACATTACCCAACATGCCTTTCTGCCCCGCCCGGCATATTGAAATACCCCGCTGCGCCACCTCCTATTTGCAATAACACAAGAGTAATCATCTCCAATGAAGAAGATAGCCTATCATGCTGTGACTGAGATTTCTTTGTGGAAGACAAACCCATAGAAAAAGAGGGTGGGAGAGAGAGCTCTGTGAATATGCTGTGACTTTATCTATAGCACGGGCTCTTTCGTTCTTCGTTATGTCATCGTTTATCTCGTGAAAGGGCAGAAATGCGCCGTTGTGCACACTGCAGCCGAGGCTGCACCGGTCTAATCCAACCGGAGAGCTGATCACGTGAGCGTCGGGGGCTCTGGCGTTTCGCTGGAGAGCAGAAATATGGAGCCCCCCCCCAACTGAAGCCCCACCCCACGTGGTGTACGGTTAGCGCAGGTGTCGAGTGTTACGCACATCTGGAAACATTTATCAGCCGTGAACGGACCTCGCTCATTGGTCAGACTTCAGCGCCCCTTGTACCTCCTCTCACTGAGGAGCCATACAGAACTGTGATTACAAGTGCTTGAAACCGGTCGGTGGTTAATTATGCATTTTTATTAGTTTCTTTTTTTTTCTTCCTCTTCTTCTTATAATTAATGTGAAATGAAATGCTTAACACCTGTATGTGTCTGCTCACACCGTCTAACTGTTTCAGTGTAAAAATAAAACCATGTGACAGATACGCACGTCAGAGGGAGGGAGAGCTTCAGCTGCACAGCCAAGTGTGAAAGCTGGCTCACTCAGTGAGGGCAAGGAAAGTGTGCGTGTGTGTGTGTGTGTGTGTGTGTGTGTGTGTGTGCATGTGTGTGTGTACGTGTGCGTGTGCGTGCGCGTGCGCGTGCGTGTGCGTGCGTGTGTGTGTGTGGGCGTGCGTGCTGTGGGGGTGTGTGTGTGGTGGTGGTGGTGCGTGTGGGTGTGCGTGTGTGTGGTGTGTGTGTGTGTGTGTGGTGTGTGTGTGTGTGTGTGTGTGCGTGTGTGGTGTGTGTGTGTAGTGTGTGTTGTGTGTGTGTGTGTGGTGTGGTGTGTGTGTGTGTGTGTGGTGTGTGTGTGTGTGTGTGCGTGTGTGTGCGTGTGTGTGTGTGTGTGGGTGTGTGTGTGTGTGCCTGAAGCAGCAGTGCTTGTGTGAATGAGAACACGTGTAGCTGAGGGAGGCTGTGCAGTGCTGGGTACAGTTAGAGGGCACAGTCATCAGCTTCCCCAGCTGTAAGACACAGTGATGGGGCACCTGTGTTGGCATCAGTGCCAGTTAGAGGGCACAGTTGCTGTAAATCACAGTGATGGGGCTCCTGCGTTGGCATCACTGCCAGTTAGAGGGCACAGTCGCCAGCTTGCCCGGCTGTATTCATGAGCTTTCATGGCCACAGCTGTGACATCACAGTACAGGGCTGCTGATTGGCATGGCCTTAGGTCAAGTCATGCAGCGCTTGTCTGTATCATGGCTGCATTATTCTCATACAGTACAGTGTATTGTTACTTTTCAGTGAGCAAGGTAGGATATATTTACCGCTTTAGTTGTGTTTAATAGAACACTGGTTATATCATGATACTGAAGCAATACTGAGACTCCAGTAGTAATAGAAAAACGGTGGCATTGCTTATTCAAATGTATTCCTACTCTCTCGGATTGTACTCTGATCTGTTCCCGTGTTGTTGAATGTGCAGCGATGTTTTGTGTGAAGAAAGAACTGTCTGCACAATGTAAGATCCTTGGTTTCTATGACGACCGTGATCTTCTTGCGATAATCGGATTCCCACTCAAGCCATTGAAATGTGGTCATTCCAGCCTCTGCTGTTGGTGCCCAGCACAGGGAATTTCGCCTCATACCCTGAAGATTGCAGGATATTGCTTTGCTTGCTTTGAAGTTCACAGAGCTGATAACTTAAGACTAAAAATAAAAAGATGTCTGCTAGTGAATACAATGCTGTACCTGCATACAAACACACGCGCGCGCACACACACACACACACACACACACGCATAGACGCACACTCACATGTATGCACACGCATACACACACGCACACACACACGCACACACACACACACACACACATAGACACATGCATGCACACACGCACTCACACCCTCACACGCACGCTCATACACACTCACACACACACACACACACACACTTTCCTCTGTGGTCCTTTGATCTGAAACAAATGTGTTGTGTCCGTGGGCTCTGCAGTCTTGGCTTACAGAAAAAAATTGCTGCTACGCCTTTAAGAAATCGCATCCTCTCAAAGCGAATTAGAGGATGTCTTGTTTGAAGAAACCCAGAAGGTATTTAATCTAATAATGCGCTGCTGCAGTTTCCTGCAAAGACAGACTATTTCAGTCACACACAATAGACCATCGAGTGCAGCAGGGTTTCGAAAATACAAAGAATTTCGATTTCACGTTATTAAGACATGGAAGAAGAGACTCTCTTCGTAATCTCAAGGGTAATTTTATGGTCGCACACTGACTTCATCTGAACATCGCTGGGTAACACTGCACAATAAGGTCTCATGAACTGGCTTTAACTAATGTAGTTGTCAACATGAATTAATGATGTACAAATGCATTAATTAAGCATGAGATTTAGTTAGTCGTTAACTACTGATGTATTAGTTACATGATCATGTATACATAAGCAAAACATAGGATAAACTTATAATTATTTAACCATTTGCAAATACATTAACTGCTTTTTTAATCTCAATATGAATTGGCATTAACCAATGTAGTTGTTAGCACAAATTAATGATGTACAAATACATTAACACTGCTCATCTTTTCAGTAGTTAAGTAGTAGTTAATGCCAATTCATGTGACCTTATTGTAAAGTGTTGTTGCTGTTACTCAGTGGCACTCTTAGAACTCTTAGAGAAAGTGAGACTTTTTAAGCTAGGTATTCACACACTATATAAATAAGGGACTGTCCTAAGGGGCCAAATCAATGGCATTACACTGCCACTGCCCACACTGGACCTTCTCATGTTTTGTTGAGGCCACCATAATGGCTTTCTTCTGGGTTCACTGGAAACGTGTTGCCATCACTGGCTTTCTTAATGGCTTTTAAACGGCCCCAAATCGCCCCTGATTGGTCGAAAGAGGATGATGCTCCTCCTTTGTGGAACGTTCCAGCTGAGCGTGGCCTTTGCCGCTCGTATCCAGCTTTAGGACCCCGCCCCCCACCGCCCCCCCCCCCCGACCCCAGCGCAAGACAAATGACCTTATTACCGCCAAAAGAGCTGCTCGAAACAGGACTGTGCCTGGCGGGGGGGGGGGGGAAACACCCGCCCCAGGAATATACGGACCTGTCGGCTCACGTGAAATATGCACACCGACGGCGGGTTTTTTTTTGCCATCAAACGCACGTTCAGATAATCGGCAGTGCGGAGAGACAAAGCGGCGTTATCTCTGAAGTGGCCTACAAAAGGGACTGTCAGCGGAAAGCTCCCGAGGGGGGGGGGGGGAGCGAGAGGGAGACGGTACCACACGCGAAAAACTGATCAGCATTCAACACAAAGGTGCTTATAAATATTGAGCACCGTGTTGCTATTTGTGGGTTTTCAAAGGCAAGCAAAAGAGAACTGGCAAAAATTTATAATCATCATTTTACCACATTTATAATGCTGAGAAGTGAAAAGTGAAAGCTGTATTGTTCAAGGAAGATCCCCCCCCCCCACAATAAGTATTGTCTCTGCTACTTTTCATAAGTATTAGGATGAATTCATGTCTCATTACAATATCTGAATACTGTAACTACAGAACAGTAGTTATTCAAGGCAAAGTCAGGGCAAACCTCAAATCTCTGCTTTACTTTGTGTACAAAAACAAAAGGGATACATTTCTTGGAAACCTTTTTTAAAAATAAAAAATAAAAAAAACCCTTGACTTCCTATGGGAATAATTAGCTGTTCTTCCCTGTTGAAAGATGATGAGGACAAATTCATATAAATGAGTCACAAAAGAACAAAGACCTCATTATGTTTTTTGTTTTCTTGTTGTTGTTTTGTTTTTTTTTTTACTTTTGATGATTGTAGAACATCTGAAGATAATGCCGTTTATCTTTCCCGGAGAGACACCTGCTTTGGTTGCATGTGACCGCGGATGAATGGGATCTTGTGGACAGGGTGTTCTCTGACTGTTAATGGATCCGCGCGTTGCTGCCGCCATCGACGCGGCGTCGAGCGATTAGGATGGACTTGGCACGGCGCGTTCTCCCTGGTGGGAAATTAGTGCCCGTGCGCATAATTACAGGATTAACGAGATTGAGAGGGATTTGTTTCTCTGCTTTTAATGGCAATGGGGCCGCAAGCTCTGGCGCAAAAAATGCAGATTGCCTGTTTTTATTTCCGTCGTAAAGCGCCGCAGATTTTGGGCGGTGAAAGTGTGCTGCCGTGGTAATGGCGCCGTGGAGATTAATCTGCCAGATTGGTGTGTTTTTGGACGGAGTTTCGGTGAAAACCTCAAATAAAAATCTCAAATGATATGTGAATACTTGCTGCCCCCTGACCTCTGCGCTGTTTCTCCGGTCAGCGTTCTGTACCAGTGGAGGCAAAGGTCACTCATTTACAGGCATGCGGTGTCTCTTAGTGGGAGAGGTGGCCTGCTAATGGGATTTTCCCATGTAATCGCCGGCATTCACTAAAGTGTCGTAACATATCGATGGAAATATAATTTAGGGTTTCGACTCGTAAGGCTGAGATGAGAAGTGAAATGAGGACATTGCAAAAGTATTGACCGTTCCTAGATATTTCTTACATGACCTTACTGACTAGGATGTTCCAAAAGGATATCGATGGATGAAAATTTTCTCCAGTGTAGGTTAGCTAAAATATTTGCAATCGCCAGAGAATTTCATTTATTACACGTATAATAGAATGGCAGCTTCTTCCGTGAGATGCCAGATGACTGACAGCCACCAATAATTTGTATTTAACCGTAGCCATTTAGGTTGAATATAAAATTTTGAAATATTGAGTTCTCCATTCGCATTAATGGGAAGGTAATGCCACTCTGCCCTGTAAAATCTCAGTTACATGGTTCTAATTCAGCACAAATTCAACAGACTAAAACTGCTGGAAGAAATCCGTGAAATTCTGCTAACCTTTTTCGCAGTGTATTTTTCGGCATCACAGCAGCGATGCCATTGGCTGCTCGGTTTCTGCGCTTCAGGGCACAGCTCTGTGCTTGCGGATTTGATGGCCTTTTTTGGCTCGGTTTTTATGTTAGCTGTCATCACCAGATATCCACCGAGCAGCGTTTTTATCCCGTCAGTTCAGAGACTGGAAGAGCTCGCCCGCTGAACTGCTTTTGGTGACAGGAAGTTTGGAGCAAACTGTGACAGTTGTGAGGATATTTTGGGCAGGCAGGAGGTTTGTGGATGAAAAGGGTGAAGTTCCATCGCCGTGCAACTGGAACTTCAGAGAACGAGGGGCGGTTCAGGGATGATTCAAAGGGGCGGAAAGATTTCGGGGCACGTGGAGCTGGTAAAGAACCCCCCCTGAATGACAAAGGCCCCCCCGTTTTAGCGGTTTGTCACTAGAAGGCCACCCAAGAAAGGCCTAAACAATCCCACTGAGCATAATGCTCCCCTGAGCGACAGACGTGGTTGAATTAGCACAACACGTGTTGTCAACAGGGTGGGGCTTCCGTCCTTTCTAGGGCGGCCATCTTGTGACAACCGTTTCGCAGGGACCCTGTGTGCGCGGCTGTGTACAGGCCGAAGAGTACCTTTCCAGGAAGTGAGGTGCCAAAGGTCGCCTCCCACTTCCACGCTTCGTATTCATTGGCCCTCAAAGTGTCTTTTTCTTCTTCTTCTTCTTCTTCTTCTTCTTCTTTTGTAATGAAAAGCAAATGGGGTTTTTTTATTTTTTTTTTAGCTTCCTTGCCTCGCTGGGCCGTGTGCGATGAGCTGCGCTCCTTCATTATTCGCCGTGTCTCGACCCCGTGATTTTTTACCTGCGGGGTCCATTTCAAAGCTCAGCCCCCCCCCAGGACTCCGACTGTCCAGCTTGCCGGGTCACGCGCGCCCAATTTGGGCCGGCGCGGTGTCTTCTCCTCCCGGCTGCTCGGGGGGCCGGGGGGGGGGGGGGTAATCGCGGCGGCGGCGCGTTCAGCGCGGGCCCAATCGTTTGTATCTTCCCGGGGCGGAGGCCGTCGCCGCTCGCCGCCCCCTTTCCCCCTCCTCTCTCTTCTCCTCTCCCTCTGCTCTCCCTCGGGGCTCGCCCATGCAGCAGATCGCCGCGACAGCCTTCTCACCGAAAGATTTTGTCGCTCTTCAGGTCGAATCTGGACGGATCGCTAACCCAAGTTCTCTCAGCCCTCCCACCCTTTATAAATCCTTCCCGCCTCCTCCCTCCCTCTACCCTCTCTTCCCTCTCCTCTCCTCTCCTCTCCTCCTCTCCTCCTACCTCTCCTCTCCTCTCCCTTCGCCTCTCTCATCCGCCCGCCCCTACACTCTCAACTCTCTGCCATGTTTTTTTTGCGGCCCTGCTCTGGTCTGAACTGCGTCTGGCCGGCGGCCAGTCTCCTCAGCACCGGTGCTGCTACCTCCTCTCTCCTCTGCCTCCTCTCCCTCCTCTACCTCCTCTCCCTCCTCTACCTCCTCTCCTCCTTCTGTCCCTCCTCTCCTGAATGATATTGTGACGCTTGGGACGCTACCTGAGCTGCGTGCTCCGCTCTTTCTGCCACTCCGCTGCTGCGCCGTGGGGCCTGCTTTGACTCGGTCCTCACTCGTCATCACGCTTCTACGTCCGAACTCCCCTTTCCCTGGGAAACGAGCTCAGCGTTGCCACGGCTCTCCGAAGACATTACCTTTCTGACAGTCGAGCGCGCCGGTCCCCTGAATGATATTTGGTGACCGCGGGGACGCACCGAAGCGGGAGCTGTTTTTTCGTCACTCCCGCTGATGCGTCGCGTGGCTGTTTGCATTCCCGGTCCATCATCGCTCATACGCTTCCATTTACGTCCACCACTTAGCGCTTATTGGAAACGTACATGTTTTTGCGCATACGAATGTAACACTGACAGTGAAGCACAAATAAATAAAAAAAAGCAATTCCACCGCAGCGCGGCTGCTTCCCTGGCACGTTCTCGTTTGCCCCTGTAACGGCTTGTCAGGCCTGCGAGGCGCTGGGCTTTCAGAAGCAGGGGGGCTGAAAGTAATAAACATGATCAAATAAAGCGGGGACTTGCTCAGAGACGCACAGCGCATAGAACCCTTCAGTGATGTGACACACTTCTCAGGCTGCTGTACACGCAACACAGGGCCCGTTTCTTCGGTTAGCAGCCGCCTCATTTTCTCCTCTGCGTTCGTCGTAGCGCAGGCGTGCGTCGTCGTAGGAATGAAAGCGGCGCCGTCTTTGTCGCAGCCGTTTGAATAAAGTGCGTTAGAGAATAAATAAATAAACCTCTCATCTAATTACCTTGGTATTTATATCTTCCACAAGTTTTATCTTCCACAAGTTTGCTCAGTTTGCTTTTGACAAATAACCTCGTCATAACAGAAGGCGAGGTTTTTCAAAATTGAACGTTTTAAATCTGAGAGGAAGTCCATGGGTAAAGGAAGTCCCGCCTGAACTGCGCTGTGCAAACCAATTAACCCTGAACCCTGTACAATGGAAACACATTAGGACGGTGTCTGCTGGTGATTTTAATGATGAGGGGCTACCCCTCTTCATATGGCAATCATATGCCTAATTTGCACCCTCTAACAAAAACAACCTCAAAATTATGCCGCCCTTTCAGCTGTTGAGACCTTTTGGCTGACTCGTTTTTTAATTTAGTTTTATTTTAAATTTTTAAATTTATTTTACCCAAAGACAGAAGACCTTGCTAAATATGCAACTAATCATATTGGCGGACTGCGTTTGAATCAGGACACAGGTTCTGAATTAGAAAATGTGTGTTGAATTAGAAGCCAGGAGGAAGAGCTCAGAATAGTGAGCTGAGCTGAGAGGAACGGTCGAGCCCTGCGTCAGAAGCCCAGGAAACGCAATCACCAGGAGCGCGGGGAGAAATGCAAATGCTCGATTGTGAAAGAACTGCCTGGCGTCAGAAAGCCTTTCTTTTCCCACTAATGGCCGCGGTGGTGTTTGCCGAAAGGCCACCACCAGCCATGATCCTGATTGAACAGCACTCAGTCTCCGACGGTGCGGAGAGCCGGCCTGTCACAGCTTCTTCCTTCAATCTGTCCCAATCACGTTCGCAGAAGATGGGGAGCCTCGCGGCGGGTGGGGAGGTGGGGGTTGGGGTGGGGTGAGGGGTGAGGGGTGGGGGGGGGGATTAAAGGTCCTCAGAAAGAAAGAAAACATCAAAAAGAGAGAAAGTCGAAACCCTGAATTGCTACAAATGAACGCTCTTTGAAATTTTTTTTTTTTTTTTTTTTGGCTCGGCGCAGATGCGGAAGATTGCTCGCGGGCACTCGAAAAAAAAAGGGTACGCAATCTCAGGGCTGGGTGATCAGGCTTGTGTTCTGGATGGAGGGCGGCTTGCCGGGACCAAAGGCAATTGGAGATCTGTGTTCTCAGGCCCACGGCGCCGCCGACGCCGCATTGATCGCCTCACAAACAGAAATCAATCCGGTAAAAGGCTCTGTTCTGTCGACGGCAGAATGAGAAACCTCTGTCCGCCAAAAGGGGAGTGTTCTAAGGATGTATGCTCTGAAGTGTTCTCTAAATATAAGAGTTCTGTTTACTACTGGTTCTGGAAGGCTTTTCCTTATTTTTATTTTTATTATTTTTTTTGCTGGGTTCATTGGGTGTTCAGATGTGTTCGTGTTAGCTTCACTTTTGCTTTGATTTCTCTGATAAAATGTTGACTGATATATGAAACCTTCTATGTCTGGCTGCCATCTTGTTTTTGTGTTTTTGTTTTTTTTTTTTTGGATGGGAATGGCGCCAGCAATGAAACACCTGGTCTATATGTCTGTCAGATCCGGTCTTTAACAATAGTGGACCCTGGGGGCCTTCATCCTCACACAACGGCCACCTCAGCTTGTGAGGTAGACCAGTACGGCAGTTACGTTCAGAGATAAGCAGTGGGGCAACGACTGTATCCGCGTGCTTCTCCCGAATAACCGGAAGCGCGACTTCATGTTCCTGTCTGAAAGGAGGAGACGGCAGCTCCCCGGCACGTTCGGCGGGGCGCGACAGACGAGCTGGAGGACCCCAGCTGCGAGCCGCGCGCTGCTGAAGACGCTAATTACCTGTTTTCGGCGCTAACTTTCGAGCACCCCAAGTTCCGCCGGCGCCGCGGGTGCCGTTCGGTTCCGTCTCAGTCGGGTCCGTGCCCCCCCCTCCCCCAAACCCCCCCCGCTCGCACGCGTGTGCGCTGGAAATGCTGTCCAAAGCAGCGGGGCTGATTAGCCGTGGCAATCTTCCCGAAATGCTCGGTGTAATTCACCGACGGGGAGAAGGAAACGGGTACACTCTGTTTCTCAGCGCTGGAGCCCCGGAGTCCTGCCAAGAGTTAGCCGCTTCATCTTCGCGCCGCGCGGAAGCGCCTTCCTCTCCCGCTCCCTCCCCCCCCCCCTCCCGCTCCTGGGTTGTTTGTCCTTATCGATCACTCTTTCGCTCTTCGGGGGGGGGGGGGGGTGAGCTGTCGGAGGCCGGGTTTGTTGTGTGTTTTCTAGCTGCGCGCCAGTTAATATTCTAATCAGACCAGAGCACCTTTTTTTGACGAACGCGCTTACTTACCTATACGCCTCAGGTAAGCACAACCGCCATTCAGTGTAGCGGGAATGGCCTTCTGAAGGCAAGCCCCTGGGCTTTCAGCACTTTCTCTGCCTGTCCTGTGCTACATTATAATTTGCAGCCAACCCACAGTCTTTGACTTGACTGTTAATGGCGTTTTGGTACGTGTAATCCATTACAGAATCCCGTATGACTGCTCCTGTATAGCTCTTCAATCACAAAATGTGTAAATCAGAGAATAGAGCGAATAATATCTTATCTTGCTGCATGATAAATGCTTTTAACCTTTCCCTCCCTCCGGTTAAAGGGTTGTCTTTGTCTCATCTGTCCATAGGACTTGTTTCCGAAACTCATCAGGCTCATCTTTGTATTATTATCCTTATTATTGTTTTGCCGATTCCAATCTCGCCTTTCTGTTTCTTGGTGTTCTTGGTGAGAGGTTTACAGCTGGAAGTACAGCCTCTGTAATTTGCCTCTCACAGTCTTCTACACACAGTGTCCTGCGACACTCTCCCCCCCCCAAATTTACAGAGATCATTAGCAATCACTTGAGCTGACAATTTGGGATTTTTTCCACAGCTCTTGTAATCATGCCATCATCACTTCCTGATGTCTTCCGCGGACAGCCTGATCGCTGGCGATTCCTAAGCCCTCCAGCTGTTCGTTTCTTCTTTAGGACACTCCGAATGCTCTTTTTTAATGGCTTAAAACTGTCTGCCTAGCTGTACTGCAGCGCAATCATTTTGGAACTTGACTGGATTAGAATGTAGACTGTTATTTACTTGCCATGTGGAGCAGTGCTGCTGCTACTGCAGTCTGGCGCAAGGTATTCTAATGGAAGCAAAAGTGCATCAGTAAATATTTAGCTTCATAAATGGATAATACTCAGGAGGAGGATACATGTAATAAATTCTAAGCCCCAAATTAACTGAATGGTGGATTATTATGACATCACAAAGGGAACTTTCAGTGAAGCGATAGTGATGTATTAATTGCATTGTTGTGTTGTAATGAAACCGAAATGCCAATTGTGCTGAGTGACTCTTGATTGGCCCCTCGTTTCCATAGCATCACTACGGCTGATCATAACGCAGGAAAGACATTTGTCTGGCTTCAATGCCGTTTTTAAAAATGCCATTTTTTTGTTGACGTCGTTGCAAAGGTTTTTTTTTTGTTGTTGTTGTTGTTGTTGCAGAGGCATTTTCACCATGAAAAGATGAGCTTTTCTGAGCACCAGCGCAATCAGTTTATTTAAACAGCCTCTCGGATTTCCATTTTTAGCTTCTATTGTGATCCCCAGGGGGGCAGCGTTTATTTCCAGCCTGAGATCCGCGTCTTTCTCCCGCTAAATGCGATTTGAGTCAATATGAATTACATTTGCACTTCCATTCTAAGCGGGGCAATTGAAGACGACCCAGACGAGTCTGTCTGAGTCAATAGTTTCAGCTTTTTTAGCCGGAAGGAAAACATCACGAACCGTCTTTCATGTTTGATGACGCACTCACAAGTTGTACGTATACATATATATATGGCCTCTCCTGAGCTGGAGTCGCTGTCGGTCAATGTCAGTTTCATTTTCCACGTTTGAAATGCTTTATAACGGTTTATCTTCCAATACGTATGACTGTGGATATGCCGTCTGCTAAACAACGCTTCCACATCGTTTGACTTCCTTCGTTCAACATTAAGTATGCCATAGTATTTAAAGTGGCTCGATTGTCTTTGATTAATAGCTGTGTTCTTTGTTTGTTTGTTTTCCAATTCCCTTCAGAGCAGAGACGCGGAGCGTAAATGCTAGCGCATTGATATGTTGTCTTTCAAGCTTGAGGAGCTCACCAGGTGTTTAGTGCACGGCGGCCAATCCGGCGTGTGGGTGCCCAGCTGGCGCTGGCTCTCGGTCAGCACCAGGGACAGCGGTCTGAGCGTTCAGCACCACGGACAGTGGCCTGAGCGTTCAGCACCACGGACAGCGGTCTGAGCGTTCAGCACCACGGACAGTGGACAGCGTTCCGCCTGGCTGGAGGACAAGGGCATCTCCAAGCTGCTAGGCATTTCACAGATTTAAAATAACCACCCACCCCCCTTCCCTCTCTCTGTCTGTCTCTCTCTCTCTCATACACACACACAAATCTGGCCACCCCCTTCTCTCTCTCCCTCTCTCTCTCTCTGTCTGTCTCTCTCTCTCCCCCCCTTCCCTTTCTTTCTGTCCTTCCCTCCCTCCCTCTCTCTCTCACTCCCTCATTCCCTCCCTCTCTCTCACTCCCTCTCTCACTCCCCCCCTCTCTCTCCCTCTCTCTCACACACACACAGTCACTGTCTCTCTCTCTCACACACACACACACACACACACACAAATCTGGCCGCCCCACACCTTGTCAGGCCAATTTTGGCAGAAGTCCCACCCTGTCACTGTGAAAAATGTCTTCTGGGTCACGCTCAGCTCCCTTGTTGACTGCACAGTTGAGGCTTTGAATATTATTAATAATTATTACTGTTGTTCTTGTCTTTTGTTGACAAACTGCCTGGTTCTTGCATACCATTAATGTATGGCAATTGAATTCAAATTAGTTTGATGCTCCTATTTTACAGTTGATTTATTGCTTAAGGTAGATTCGTTTTCAGATTTTTAGAAGCTAGTAGGTCCTGGGAACTTTTATTTCGGTCACAGCTGACTGAAATTATTTTGGTTTGACTGGGCTGTAAATTATTTATTGATCTAGATATGGTTTCTCCTGATGAGTTCTTTGACACTATTATCATGCACTGCATGATGAATGTGTTGTCTTACTTGTTTGTACTTGTTTGTACCCTAAAGTCAAAAATCCTCATACAGCAGTATCTGTTCTAAAATATTTTTGGCAGCAAATTTATTTGATTACACTTGGTTATTTAATTGTTCTGCAAATACACTGAACAACATCGCTTTGCGTTCAACGTGTTAAGTATAGCTAATGTGTAAGAGAATATATGTGCGCGTAATAATTTATGTCTAGATGTACATTTGTTGGAGGGCTTCTAGCAGGCAGCTGTGAACGGGCCGGCGTCCGAGTGACAGCTTAATTAAACCTGATTAATTGGTCTTAATTAGAAACCCGGCGCACGCGCTCAGACGACCCGTCACAGCGACCGGGAGATGGCGGTTTAGCTCAGCGGCGCGCGTGAGCACGCTAGCACGTTTCCTCCGCCTTCGTCTCCCGGCGCCCGCCACCTTCCCGTCCTCGTCGCTACCGCTTATGCGCCGCTCTCCCATCTCTAGCGTGCGCTGCTGCTAATGTGTGAAGTGAGAGCATACTGTATGTTTGACCTTATGACCTTAGAATAATTCTCTTGCCATAATGCTTCCTATTTTTTCCCCTCATCCATCCAGTTGTATTTCTGAAAAAATATTTCTGCTTCTGCTTAAAAAAATATATATATATATTTCCCCAAAGACGGAATCTTGGCTGACCTAGCTCAAGGAGTCCTACGCTTTTGTCTGTCGGTTCTAGTAATGCATATTGTCAGTATTGTCAAAACAATATTGTCACATGTCACGACACACCCCTCAGGTGGACGGAAGCTTTGGAAACAGGGAGTTGAGGGGAATCCGGGTTTCGCCGGCGAGAGAGAGACAAATTTTTCTCCTTTCCCCCTCAAGGGTTCCCGGTCAAAATAATAGACTAAAATAACAAACTAAAACAACCAAAGTAAATGCAACGAGTGAGCTCTTCAGGGCCAATGTCCCACGGTGTGTCCCGCTGCCTCTTCTGATTACTCTCTCTCTCTCTGAACGGTAAAACCTCGGTCTCAGGCGTCTGCTGGGAAGAGAGCACACTTTAAATCTCCGGGACTGATCTGTAATGCACTCCAGGTGCGTGTGCCTGCTTGGCCAGTAGGCGTGGTCCTCAGATTGCTCTGATCCTCCCCCTGCAAACCGAACCCTGCCTCGGATATCAGTGGCATATTGCAGTGATACGCTCTTGGGGCTGCGTCCCTAACGGTGAATCCATCTTTAGCGGTTGGTCCCCCCCCCCCCCCGGAGACCCGAGTTTCAGACTCGCCGGATGTCCACCGTTACCATGGCGTCAGAAGTGGGGGCGTGGCCTGGATGGACGGGGGGCGGTGCTTCTCGGGAGGGGGAGGGCGGGCTGTGAGTAGCGTGTGAGCGTGTGGGCACGCTCTGTCGATGGTGGGGGCATCTGGGTAGTCGCTTTTTGTTTCAACCAAGCAGTAGCACACCTGATTCTACTAATCAAGGTACTTAGCAGAGGACCTTAGTGGTTGATCAGTAGTATCTGGTGTGTTACTGCTTGGTTGAAGAAAGCAGACACCCACACCGGCCCTTTCTGTATAAGACTGGGGGACCCCTGCTCTAAAACATGAAAGCACCTAATCAAGAAAAATGAACAGCTTGTTAAAATTCTGGGACTGCAACTGTGGTTTGAACGGTAACACGGGGGCCGCCCAGGTCCGAGTTTGAGAACCACTGCCCTACAGACCCTGTTGAGTCCGAGCCTCATCAGCCCTGCTGTTACTGTACGTAACATTTTTTTATTATATTTTATTTTTTTTGTCTGTGTGGAAGCGCTGAAGCAGATGTCTGAATTTGTCGGACATTTATTTTATCTCCCCCCCAGCCTGACGTTAATGCGATCCTGATTACGACTCCGACAACAATTAATAAGCGCGGTGTCGGGGCCGGGGGGGCCGGTGGGGCCGGGGGGGCCGATGGAGCTGGTGGGGCTGGTGGGGCGGTGGGGCCGGGGGGCGTCGGGGCCGGTGGGGCCATTTTTCCCCGCCGGGGAGGCTGTTCCTGGCGGCCTCTCTGAGGTCTGATGTGATTTACCCAGAGTGCTCGTCAGGGTCTTCGGCTGCGTTGATTAATTCCGCCACTTCTCGTCGGCAAGTGTTGTTCGTTTTTTTTTTTTTTCCCCCCCTCTCCTCCTCTCCTCTCTCTCTCCTTCTGTGTGCATCTGTCATTGGGTCAGGAGAGAGAGAGAGAGAGAGACAGAGAGAGAGAGAAGGAGCAGGAACGAGTGGAAGGAGTCAAGAGGAGGAGGGAGAGAAGGACGAAGAGAAGGAAGGGGAGAGAGAGACAGACAGAAGAAGGAGAGGAGGAGAGAGAGAGAGAGAGAGAGACGGGCCACAGGTCACGCACTTTGTTTAAACTCGAGTAAGCTCTCAACGATCCTGCTGTCAGTTGAAGCAGAGATATGACCCCGACGCTCGGACTGACATCCGTCATCAGCACACGATCCTACAGCCTACTTACGTCCCGATCACTACAGCCTACTTACGTCCCGATCACTACAGCCTACTTACGTCCCGATCTCTACAGCCTACTTACGTCCCGATCACTACAGCCTACTTACGTCCCGATCTCTACAGCCTACTTACGTCCCGATCACTACAGCCTACTTACGTCCCGATCACTACAGCCTACTTACGTCCCGATCTCTACAGCATACTTATGTACCGATCACTACAGCCTACTTACGTCCCGATCACTACAGCCTACTTATGTCCCGATCACTACAGCCTACTTACGTCCCGATCACTACAGCCTACTTATGTCCCGTCCTAACCTACTTTCCCGATCCTACAGCACTTGTCCGATCTCTACAGCCTACTTACGTCCCGATCCTACAGCCTACTTACTCCGATCCTACAGCCACTTACGTCCCGATCTCTACAGCATACTTCGTCTGAATACAGCCTACTTAGTCCGATCTCTACAGCCTACGATACTACAGCCTACTATCCGATCAACCACTTGTCCAATGTTAAGATCACCTTTGTCTGAAACATTCTTGTCTAGACGTCAGCATGCATTCTCCATTTGGCTCCATCAGCTGCGTCTTGATATTCTGTTTATCAGCAGCTGATCAAAAGATTTTTGGAAAATATATTTTTTGTTTTGTAGGGACTACACATGTTTATTTCCACAGTAAACAGTAAAACTGCAGGTGTGCTGTTGTTTCCGCTGGGTCTGAAGCGAGTGTTTAATCTGGAGTTTTTGGATAAGTTGTCGAAAAGTTTCTTTTGCGGAAAGAGACGGTGACTTCACGTCGTGTGTCTTTTTTGGCTTTCCGCTCGTCTGAGATTTATCTAACCTCAGGGCATCGTCATAACAACAGCTCCCCTGCAAATGAGAATACAGAGCCCGTCCCAACGAGGAACTCAAATCTAAAATGAGTGGAGTGTCGGATGCTCCCTGTGGTAGGTGATGGATGCTGAAACCGTTTTTTTTATGGTTTGTTTACACCGCTCACGGAATCCAGACAAGACGAGCCTGTCTGCAGTCTAATGAGCGCTCCTTAACCTCGGGGTTGGGTGTGGCTCCTCCCCCCTCGATGAGCACTCCACTTCCTGTTCCTGTGCGCTGTGTGTTCTGGTCCCGGGGTGATGGAGAGAGCTGATCATGTCGGGCAGAACGGCGGAGATGTTGGCCATCTTCAAATGCAGGGATCACTTCTTCAGACAGCTCCTCCTTCCCCCCAACCTCCTCTACGCCCTTTTTAACCACTCCCTAATGCCTGATTGGGTCTGACTAACATTGCATTACAGGCATTTAGCAGACGCTCTTACCCAGAGCGACTTACACAACTTTTTTTTTTACATAGCAATTGCGTCCATTTATACAGCTGGATATATACTGAAGCAATGCAGGATAAGGGTACAACGGCAGTGTCTCCCGGGTATCAAACCTGTGACCTTCAGGTTTCAAGACCAGTTCTTTACCCATTATACTAGACTACCGCCCAACTTCTCTTTGTTGTTCTCAGCGAGCCCGCGGTGTTTCTTTCGCTGTTGTTTGTTTAATGTAGTCTCCCGCTCATCAGGGCACTTTTTTTTTTTGTTGTTCTTGCCGGTTGAACTTGGTTTGAATGTTCATTTGGGCGGCTGACAAGTTGTCACTCAAGCCTGCCCTCCGTGCTCTCGCTGTCTCTCCCGGGGCCGCGCTCCCCCTGCCGCCCCTGATCTCTGCCCCTGTGTTGTGTTTACATTGTCACTCATTCCGGATAAACAGTTGCCTGCTAAACAGTTTGCTAAGATAAGTGTGCTTTTTTTTTCTTTTGCTTTTTTTTTGGTTGTGCCGTACCGTGAAAACAGACGTTCCTTTTGTGGTGCTTCTGGGAAGGGAAGTCACGGATCGTGAGATCGGTTTCCTGCGATCCGATTGGCCCTAGCGTGTTGTTAGGCAGGATTTTATTATAGGTCGGTGGTTTGAGGCCCGGCTCTGACTGGAGCCCCGAGGCCCTGATTGGTCAGAGGGAGTAAGCGCTCTTCTTCTTTGGTTAATTAGCCGTTCAGAGTAAGCGCTCTTCTTCTTTGGTTAATTAGCCGTTCAGAGACGTTGGGAGGACCTCTCTCGTGAGAGCGCTTTCTCAGGCTCGTAGTGCCATAGGTTGCGATGCCTGCCAGGTGCGGTTAGCTGCTGCACGCTCCTCCATGCCTGGTTCTGCAGGAGACTCGGCGGTGTTTACTGGCCCTGCAGCTCTGCCTCAGGAATGGCGGGAGAGGCGCTAGAGGGCGGAGGCCCGGGGGCTGTTTGCATACCAGAGCCCTGCTTGACAAGATGGAGGCGGATGCCAAGTTGACCCGGACCCTGCCTGCTTTCCCCCCCGCCGGCCGCCAAAAGAGGGTTTATAAATCACGGATAACGTCTGAGAGGGGTCGGGGGGTGGGGGGTGGGGATATGGCGGGTGGGGGGGGGGGGGTGAGCAGTCGAGCAGTGAGCAGTGCCGTCACACGCCTGCGCTGTGACACGCGTGTGACACCGACACGGACGATGGCGGCGCGATCGATGGACCAGATGACGACATCGGAATGACCCTCGTTCGCTTTACGTTAGCCTCGATTAGATACACGGGACATGGCGTTTTCAGGATTTAAAAAAAATAATAAATAATAACTGACTCTGAGCTCTGGACATGAAATAACACATGATGCCAGTACACAGCTGACCCAGTGGATTCAGCCAATCACAGTGGCACCTATGCGCTGGTGAGGCAAGCTTAGCACAGCGCCTGTTCGTAAGAAATCTCCATCACTTATGCAACCTCTTTAGCCGATATCTCCATGGAAACGACAGAATGACTTACTGTCACTGTAACAAAGGGAACCTAGCCTGACAGTGTGATGAGAAATGGCCTAATTCATATCAGGATTAAGCACTGTAGTAGGTGTGCATGTCTTTTCGCCTTCTCCCTCCAAGGCAGTAATACGTGCATTGGAGGGATCATGAATGGACGCTGTGCTGATAGGAGCATCATGTTAATGACTGGATGAGCTGGATGAACCATTTTCACGCTATCAATGCGTTTTTACTTTGTCCCCAGCACTGACGGTGTAATTCCAGAACTGGATGTGTGAAGTGGTTGGGCAGCACGTGCAGAATGTGCGGGAAATGTGACTATTTGTACGACCCTATGACCGGATTTTGAACCCCACCTCCATTATCTGAAACCTCAGCATGCATGGTTATATTATCCTCTTATTCCCCCTCCACAGTTATATGGGGCGCTGGCCAATAAAGGCCAACAATGTTTTGACAATGTCAGTTTTTTTTTGACCACGGTCACATCCACATCCACGATTCACAAACCTGCGGTTTTCAATTCACAAAGCCATTCACAGGCACACAACAACCTCTGACTGCAGCCAGATGATGAAGTCACAAAGCGCGGCACCAGATTGACGCTAGGATTTGAAATTGGCCATAATGGGATAAAATGGTAATTGCAGATGAGTTCAAGAGGAGCCCGTTTTGAGAAGAGGTCGCTTTTGTATTTTGTACAGTAACACGGCTGAATAGAGGTTTGATTTTTACTGCTGGGGTTGGCTCATGTTAGATTGTTGCTCAATGGAATGGTGGAAAAAAAAAGTTAACTTTGCAGCTTCTCATGTGTGTTACACTTTGTTGACAGTGTTAAGTGTGGTGTTGAATGCATGTACCTTACTGTTGATCTTATTGTTGACTCTGTTTGTTACAATTTATTGACATTGTTTAGTGTGGTGTTGAATGCATGGGCCATACCGTTGACCTTCTTGTTGACTGTGTTAGGTCCACTTAGTTGTCCGTGTTGCTTGTGATGCTAAATGCCCGGGCCATGCTGTTGATCTTGTTTCGAGCTTGCCGGCCACAATAGAATACAATTTTTTTTTTGCGGGTGAATCAAGTTCGTTCTCCAGCGTCAGATGCGCCGGTGTGAAAAGTGACGTGCTGAGGTTTCTCTGTGAAGGGCTGTTATGTAAGCGGAAGGTCAGGCCGTGTGGCTGCCGTGGGGCCGGCTGTAAGCCTTTTAAACCGGAATGGTTTCGGACGGCAGGGCTGCTCTGACCCCGGTGCTCTCCGCCTCCCAGGGGGCAATAACCAGCCGGCTGAACGAGAGTCCCAAACCCCAATTAAGCGCGTCTGAGGCGGGAAGCCGGCATCTTGTCTCACGCAGCGAATGCGACGATGCCGCAGTGCGTTAGCGTGAATTAAGCTGTCAGGGCGTCCTCTCCCATGGTAACGTACAGCACGCTGCTCGTTTGCGTCTGTCGTGTGTGTGTGTGTGTGTGTGTGTGTGTGTGTGAGTGTGTGAGGCCGGGTTACGCAACACGCCGCTCGTTATTAATGTACGGTCGGAGAGAGAGCGCATCCCATCATGCACCGCGAGAGCCTGTCGCATCGGATTTCTCTGCTCGCCGCTCTCCCCGCTGCTGCCCCCCCAACCCACCCACCACCCACCCCCCGGCCCTGAGGAGCTACGGGTTCGTGCACACGCGTGTGCGCATGCCCGTAGGTCCGTGGGCTGTGCGTACATGCACACGCACGCACGCACGCACGCACACGCATGTACGCGTTCGTGCACACTGGCCTTCATGTGCTCTTCTGCTCGTCTTTCTCTGTCAAATAGCCTGCAAGCACCATGGCCATTTCTGCAGTGCCAGCACGGAAAGAACAGAGCAGAATGCTTTATGAAATTATAAATAGGTAAAAAAAAATAATGCTTCCAAAGGTGTCTTTGTAAATCTTGTCCTTTTCTACATGGCCTTGAGTGATTCATGTTTTTTTATCCTGGAAACGGGATGACATTAGCACTGTAAGACCGAATGTCTGTGCTTAGAACAGCTTAGCTGACAGCAGGGACTGCACAGAGGACAGGGGCGACGTGGAGAGGAAGGATATATAATTACAGTGAAAAGCAGGCGTCTCCATATCCGTCTGCAGTATGTGCGTTTTAATGAGTCATGTCCTTAACTTATTTTAAAATGTGTATTAAAGAAAATTCAATTTTCCCTTACAGTTAATGCTAAAATGGGTCTGGGGTATTCTAATGGGCTAGAAGGAAAATAGTTTTTGATCTCATTTGATCATGCACATATCTAACAAGCTTTACATGCGTTGGCATACAGCATAAATTTCAGCCTTTGTTCATGTGGTGCATGCTTGGTTTCAAATAAACACTTTAGCTGGTGTGACATGCCGGGTGACACCCCTGGGCGGGGGTGAGACAGACGAGTTGGGGACAGGGAGACGCGATAATTTCCTGTTTTTTTTTTTCCCCACCGCCTTTATTAAGAGATCCAGATTTAACAAGATAAACAAATGCACCATGTCACGGGTTCCAGGTGAAGATAATAAACCGAAATAAGAAAGACAAAATAAATAAAAGCACAGTAAATGGGGTGATCAGTAATGCACACCAGAGCAGGGGGCGGTTGCTAGATAGCAATGAAATTCAGTTGCAATTCCAAGTTGCCCTGTGAGGCTACTGACCACAGTCACGGACCGCATCCAATCCGAGGGCGCATGGCTCATCCATGCACCTCAGCCTGGCGCTTTAACTGGATGAGCCACCCAGCAGCCTTTGGGTTTAATGCGTTAATGTGAGTCTTTGAAATGTGTACTGTAGCTAGGCCATGGTATCCGTTATGGTTATGGTTAGGCCTTTGGAATGCGTATTGTAGGGTTAGAGTTAGGCCTTTGAAATGGGTATTGTAGCAAAGCAGTGGCTTTCCGATAGCCATTCCTGTTCTTTTGTGTTCGTTAGCGGGTTATGTGAGCGTGGCAGCTCTAAATGCGATCCTCGGCGAGAGCCAATCGGAAAAGCCCCTGCCCTCCTCAGAGAACAGCGTTTCCCATCCACCCCTGTGTCACGCTCGTAATGGGATGAGACACAAGCCCCGTCATGCCCGGGGGACAGCCTCACCGCATGCTCACCGCCATTATCGTCCCGCCAGTCAAACCCGTCCCTGTCGCTCCCTGTTAGCCGTGTCACTGCCCCCCACCCCCCCTCCCAAGCCCCAAGCAAGTCATCCTGGAATATGTATTGGGACGTGCCCCAGGTAGAGCAGAATGACCTTTGACCTTCCTGCCTTCAGCCTTTCACCTGGCCTTCTTTACTTTTGTTATGTTGATTTTCTTTACTAGTCTAGATATATATTTTTTTGTGTTTGCAAATTGTTAGCAAATCTATATTAACTTTTCAGCCTCTGTGTACTATGCAGAAATATAAAGGAAAAGCTGTCCAACAGTGCAGTCATGCCTTCAACCCCAACCATAGCCAGAAAAAATCGATCCGCATTTACTTTGAAATACAGACATGTGCAGATACAATCCCTGCACATGTCTTTTCCATTTTGTTTACTTCACCGTTGCAGCTTCCAGCTCAACCCAGTGACCTTTCAGCCACACCCCCATGCTAAACCAGCATTTCTCTGCGCCCCGTGCAGTGAGTAAGTCCTGGGGATTGCCGAGGAATCTCGTGCGGTAGTCCACTGACTCGTTTTTTTTGTGTGTGTGAAAACAAGCAGTTCTAAAGTGCCCGTTTAGCCGCTTGTATTTCGGAGCTACAATGCAACTGGAATGGAGCCAAGTGCTGCTACGCTACCAAGCTCGGGCTTAAATGCGTAAATGTCACCGCGTTCAGATCCATTCACTTCAAATATGAATGGCTACAGCTCCTCCAGCCTTTTCCCAAAAGGTATATCAGCGAGGAAGATCCTCTCTTCGTTTGGGTCAGTGACTGAAAGAAATATCAACAGCCGGGCAATATGGGGATCTTACCTGCGATAGCCCTGCCTATCGTCGACGTGTCAGATGTGATAAAGTAACACAAACAGGTTTGCGATAGGATGGCTCATAAAGCGGGTGCAGTTGTGTTTGTTAATAAAGGAAGCCTACTTTTTTTTGAAAAGACAACGGTGTGTAAACTAAGGCGATACGAAAAAGAAAAACGCCAAACCAAACCGCCAGAACTGAAATAGCGGGACTGTGTGCGGTAATGTCAAGCAAGGCGCCGTTTGTGACTGAAGAATTCTGACCACGTCTCCAGAGAAAAATTAATGAGAAGTCTTGAGTTTTTTGAAGTGTGATTATTCATTACAAGGCCAGTCAGCCTCACCCTCACTTCCCCATGATCTCGCTCACGGAGGGGTGGCGTCGGGGAGCAGCCCGACCGTTATCATCCAGCTGATTAGCATTCAAATGGCTCTCTCTCTCTCTCTCTCTCTCTCTCTCTCTCTCTCTCTCTCACTCTCTCTCTCTCTCTCTGCGCTCAGGTACTGGATAAATGCACTCGGCCAAAAAAATTAAAAAAGAAAGAGCCCCCCTAACACCAGAAGTCCCCCATCGCGTCGTGAGACGAAATGGCCGGTTTGCGGAAAGAAATGCGCATTTCAGCCGAAATGAATAACGTTACTGAAATAGCCATTCTTTGTTAATGGCTAAGCCCCCCCCGAAAAAACCCCTCTACTCATTCTGAGGAAGATCTGTCATCCTCCAAAAAGACACTGAGTTAGGGTAGCACACCCAGGCGTGCAGTGTGGAATGTGCCGGAAACGGCCTCGTTCTTCTGGAAGATTCACCAAAACACCTAGTCTAGGGTAGCCACGCCAGCTGTGTGATTGCGAAACGCTCCTCCTTCCTTCTCCTGGCCGCGGTCTCCCTCTCCTCTCTCACCCTCCTCTCCTCTCCTCTCCTCTCCTCTCCCTGCTCCTCTCCTCTCCTCTCCTCTCCTCTCCTCTCCTCTCCTCTGCTCCTCTCCTCTCCTCTCCTCTCCTCTCCTCTGCTCCTCTCCTCTCCTCTCTCTCCTCTCCTCTGCTCCTCTCCCCTCCTCTCCTCTCCTCTCCTCTCCTCTCCTCTCCTCTCCTCTCCCCTCCCCTGCTCCTGGCCGCGGTGTGTGGACGGTAATTGAAAAAGGGGATTCCGCGTGCGTCCCACTAATAGAGCCGTCTCGGCCCCCCAGCTCAAAAGCGGGGTTAATGACTTCCTCCAGTTTCGCTTTGCCCCCTCGAGATTGCCGGCTGGTGAGTAAAGACCCACACTGGACCGGGGAGGGGGAGGGAGGGAGAGGGAGGGGAGAGGGGAGGGGGCCCCCAAGTCTTCTCTTCTGTTTCCTCTGTCTGTCTCCTTTCATTTTGTGAGGCACCTTCACATGAACACCTCGTTCCAGTCATTGAAGGATTCCGCTTGGCTCGATTTCTGTGGTGATTGTTGTGTGCGCGCGGGTGCGTTTTCTTGGGTGATTGTGTGTGTGTCAGCGTGTGTGTTCTTGGGTAAGCGTGTGTGTGTGTGTGAGAGAGAGAGAGAGTGTATGTGTGTGTGTGTGTGTGTGTGGTAACAAGCTGGATATAAAGGTCTGCAGTCCAAAGACACAACCTCACCCTCCTGTGCCCTTCTCTAACAAAGCTAAGCTCTCCACAATAGAACCAAAGTACAGTACATTACGGGAAAATTCACGCTGTGCTCCAAGGGACAGTGTGTCACTCCCTGCTCGTGTCTTTAACAACAAGATCTTTAAGCTTCAGCTTTGAGTTCAGCTTCATGAAGAAAACAGGAGAAAAAGAAAATCAGTTGGACCAAGCATGCAGTGCCATGAAAAAGCAATTGCCCCTTCTCTGATTTCCTGTATTATGACATATTTGTCAGACTGAATTGTTTCAGATCTTTAGATGAAATGAAGTATTAGATAAAAGGAAACTGGGTAAACACAAAACATTTTAAAAACTATTATTTCATTTATTTGGGTGAAACACGTCATCCATGTGAAAAGTAATTGCCCGTTTAGTTACTCAATAAACCAATGAACTGAATTTAATCGTTTATTAGATTCAGCTGATTGAACACAGCCAGGTTTGATTGCAGCCAGCCTTGTTGAATCTAAACCTCACTCATATTGAACCTTATCGTCAGTGAAGTAGTCACCCCAAAGTTTCTACAAGCACACGTTTGCCATGATCAAAGGAAATTTCAGAAGAGATGAGAAAAAATTTGTTGAAATATATCAATCTGGAAATGGTTACAGAGGCATTTCTCAGGCTGTGGGATTCCACCAAGCCACAGTGCGACACATTATCTCCAAATGGAGAACACTTGGGACAGTGATGAATCTTCCTAGGAGTGGCCAGCCAGCCGAAATTTCTCCAAGGGAACAGTGACAACTCATCCAGTTAGTCAGAAAAGAACCCAGAAGAGTATCCAAAGAATTGCAGGCCTCTCTAGCCTCAGCTAGGGTCAGTGTTCATGTTCAAGTGCACAATAAAAGCAAAACCACATTTTATTGGCTGAAAAGAAACTAAATTAAAGTTTTTGCGTGGCCTAGTCAAAATCCTGACTTGAACCCTGACTTGAGAGACCGATATCAAATTATAGGAAGCATTTGGTTGCAGTTATTTCTGCTAAAGGTGGTGCAAGTTTAAGGGGGTAATTACTTTTTCCACATGGGTGATATGGGTGTTTGAACTTTTTAATTAAATAAATGAAATAATAATTTTAAAAATGTGTTTTGTGTTTACTCAGGTCTCTAATATTACATTTTGTTTAAAGATCTAAAACCATTCAAGTGTGACAAATATGCAATAATAGAGTAAGTCAGGAAGGGGTCAAATACTTTTTCACGGCACTGTAGAGCTATAGAAATTAATTAGTTCTTCCTCTGAAAATATAGAAGAACAGAACTGATGGCCTCACCTTTCTGATTAAATTAAAGTTTGTTTTGAGGGCTGCGGCTTTTCAAGTTTCTTTGCTTTTTTTAAATATAATGATTGTTTCATCGTGCTAAATGAAACTGAAAATGAAATCTGCAAATTAAAATGGTTTCAAGTTTTTAATTGGTTTTTTGCTTGATTGGTATCTCACTATTCAATTAAGTGCAGTTAATTGTTTTACACTGTGTGGAGCTGCTGTTTAATTTGCGTAATGCATAAACAAAGTCGAGAAAGCCTTTAATAAACAAAGTCTTTAATTTGGTTAGGTTTTATTTTTCTTTTTTTTTTCTTTTAGTGTAATTATGCTGTTAGCATTCCATTAAGAGCTTAAGATCAAAACAAATGTCCCTGCTACAATTATGAATTTTTTCCAGTCTGAGGAGTGAGCGGTGTCTGGATGAGGATTATCATAAATGATGGAAATACCAGAGCTTTTAGCTGCGATGAAGACCGGTTTAAATCAAAACCTTTTCCGCAGGTATTCACAACAAATTATTGAGACCCGGTTGAGCCTTCTGTGCTTCTGATATAATGTGGGCCGTGGATCTGCACTTTGTTTGAGCAGAAAGTTTGAATCATTATGGCTGTCGTTTATTTTATAGTCATTTTTGCTCATTTTCATGAAGGATGCCAGTAATTCTGGAGTTGACTGTATTCCCCCTATATTGACTTGTTGCTGTGATATGTTCTGTCATACGATTCAATCACATTCAATCACATTCAATCATTGCTAAATGTTTGTAATGAACGGTTTGACAGTTGGTTAACTGACAGATGAATTGGCTTTTTTTGTTGAAGAGTTGTTTTTGTGAATTGAATATTTTTTTCATGAACCGAATTAGGGTTACTTTATCTTTTTTATAATTAAATAGGAAGGAAGGAAGAGATTTTTCCCTATCGCAAACTTTGATCCCGTTTGTGTAGTTTTTTTATCATTTTTGTGCCCTCGTCTTTGAGTGGGCGGAGTCAGTCAGTCCAAAACTGTGATCCTGAGATCCCATTGGCTCAGAAGTCATTCAGTGTCAGCGGGGGTGGCGGAAGCCTCGATTAAACAAACGACGCTCGCAACGTGAGCTAATCGCTTCTGGGAAAAACTTTAATTCGGTCTGCGTTCTCACACGCGTGGGCCGGTGAAGAGCGTCCGTGGGACGCGGGACTCGTTTGGGGAGGTATAGGGGGCGCAGGGGCGGGGAGTGGAAATTGGGCGGGGAGATGGGGAACTGGACCGTGACCCACCCGGTGTGAGGTGTGCGGGGAGAGAGCAGGAAGTGGACCGCACCCGGCCCAGGCAGTGACGGGCGAATGCACAGAGCCATCTGGCTCCCCGGTCCTGTTACCCTGGCCGACCTCGCTGCTCGCGGAGCGTATTTCGGGCGCCCCGTGAGCCCTCAGGACATCGTTACAGACGGAGATCTCAAGGTGTATCGCGGGCGGTCGGTCTGTCGTTTGTCATTTTGTCCCTCGCAAAAAAATCTGCGTTCTCGGAAAAGGATTCCGGCCTTGATTCTCTGCCCGTTGGCTTTGTCTGGGCTGGGCTTCGTTTCCTCGTGTCCTGAAGTGTTTTTTTTATTCATATCTCTGCTCGAACGGAGGCCCGCAGCGGCGGTATGAATGATAGAAGACGGCGATTCTGTGAAGTGATGCATTGTTTCAAAATGGGGGTCAAAAAACAGGGTTTTTGAAATGGCGGGGTAAAGAAATGCACCTTTCTCGCCACAAAGGCATTTTCTCTGTATGAATTTAGATTGCGTTTTTATCTGACTCGGTGAATTTTTTCCGTGAACGATTGAAAGATACCACATCAATATTTATGGGGCCGGCGTCCATCACAGCTCATGCGCGGGGTTGGCGGGATTCGTCCTATATATTAGACGTAGCTACCCCTGGACATGGAAAACTGCCCTTGGTTGGTAAATATCCCTGAAGTGTCAGTTTCTCTGGGGACGTCGCTTTAATCGCAAAACGAGAGGATCACAGCGCAAATTTTCTCAACATGGCACGTTTTGCATTACGCCCGTTTAACTAAACGCTCTTACCCGGCGTGACTTACGCGGCTGTGACACAGCATTTTAACTTTTGCATCCACTTACACGCCCACCCCCCAGGGGGAATTTAACCCTGCGGCCTTTAGGTTTACCAGTTCCAGTCCCTCGCCCGTGATGCCGCACCCAATCAGCGTCGAGCGGTTTTATACGCTTCGCCCAATGACAGCGTCTTTTCGGCATTTATTAAAAGGGTGACGGGGGGGTCCGGTATTGACTTCACGTCGAAACGCAACCATAATCAGTTTCGTTGTGACGGCCGAAGGGAGTTTAGAAGGTCGACACTTTGAGGCTTTATAAAAGTACTCATCTATCACCGGCCCAAAATGGCCGCCTTTATTGGAAACCAAAATTGCGAAGACTCTCTGGGTTCACTGAAATCTATGTACAGGGTACTTCAAAGCAGGGTTTTTTTCTGACGTCTCATTGGAGGACCCATGTTGCTTTTTGTTCTGTTGTGTGGAAATTTTTGCCCAGTGTCTCAAGTCTTTGTTCCTGTAATATCATACATCTCCTTATCTCCAAAACATACATTTGCTTAGGTGCTCTTATCCGAATGTAAGAGTTCATGCCTTTCATGGTTTGAATTTGTACAGAATATTTACGAAAGAAATGAGGTTCACAGGCAGGTTGCAGGTTGTTTTTTATCAGGGACTGATTGCATGCTGAAGTGTAAGAACTGTGCACTCAGCCAGACTCTCTAATTAGCAAAAAAAAATGAAGACATTGGGTAACCTTGTGTGACACGGTGTCAGACGGGGACACTGTTCAAAGCCAGAAAGCAGCGCTGAAGTTGAGTTTAACAGCGAGTCAGACCCTCAGCCTCTGTCACATGGGCTTGTGCAGAGCCCGAACAGACAATACCCTTATGCAGAACCCCTGTCCTCGGACGTCCCTCCCAACTGCAGGCTGGCATGCTGTACAGGGCCTAACAAAAAAAAAACCAGGAACACCTGAGATGATTACCTGTCGCCCTCAGGTGCGGGTGCGTCGTAGTGGGGGGGAAAGTGGGACTGACTGCCCAGGGCCCGAATTGGGGGAGGGCCCTCGAAAAGCCTGGAATGATGCATGAGAGACATGGATCAAGAGAGGAAGGGGGCCCACAGAGACTGCTTATGTACAGGGCCTAGAATTTTGTGGTACACCCTTGCTCAGGTGTGCATGGCTGTAGGTGAGGCCTCCGCTGTCTGTCCTCCTGAACATCTCTCAGGCTTTGAGGAAAGGCAGGAAGCTGAGAAGAGTAAAAGGGGAGGAGCAGCTCCTATATGCTCCTCCCCCTCCACCCCGGGTGTCAATCAATGCTTTTTTATGGACTGCTTTCTTTCATCAAATCATTTTTGACACATTAACAATCAAGTGTATGAAAATCTATGATGTGTGCAAATGCTCACGATTTCACGGTTTCGTGTTGTTGTCTACCGCAGCCTAAGGGGTTTGTGTGTTTATATGTGCGTGCACATCGACTTATTCTAATGTCTCCGTTTTTTGTATTGGCTGAAAGAGTCCATTAAAGTTTTTACAGTGTTTTTGTCGTGACTCAAACAAACACAGCAACTTGAGAGAGTTTTCATTTTGCCTCTGATGCTAATGCACTCCAAATGGCCCGTTTTCTTTGCAGTCTCTTTACAGGTAATTGCAGCCTTCAGTCCTGGCCTTTTGTGCGAACCTTCTGAGTCACTGCTTTAGGTTGAATTGCAGTGGGGGGGCGGGGGGGGGGGGGGCGAGGGGGTCGTGTGGCAGGTGCACATTAGCGTTGCTTAGACAGAAGCTGAATAGCATCAAAATATCAGATCGTGGCTGAGGAGATGCGTGGTGCAGTCTGCCGGGGGAGGGGGGGGGGGTTTGGGGGGGGGCATCGGACGCCCGAGCCGCTATTATCCCCAAGTCCCCGCCACACGGTTGGGGGTTCGAACCCCCCTGCCGTGGTACCGGACCCCTCCTGGGCTGTGATCACCTCCTCTGTCACCCCTCTCTGCTTTCTGCCTGTCTGGATAAAGGAGGGACGGACTGTCTGTTCTCAATTTAAATAAATAAATATCAAACAGCAGTCTCTCTCTCGCCTCTGGGGTTTCTGCTGCTCTCACCGTATAATCTGCCGTAGAGTGCCAGTGTACTTTTGTCAGCCTTACACCTTTCGTTTGACACGTTCGTCCTGCTCCTCACCCCCCCACCCACCCACCCATTTCAAACAGTCGACAGCACAATTTCAAAGGGGAAATTGAACTTCTTTCCTCTGCGTCGATAAAGAGAACTTCTACAGAAAGTGACGCAGATGTTGAGAATAACCGTATTTTTTTTTAAAAGAGCACCACAGATATCAGAACATAAAGAGAGGAGAGGCACAGTTTCCCAAAGCTGATATAATGAGAGGCAAGGACCAGGATCACCTCAGAAATCAAACGAGGCAGCTGACACACTACTTGACACCCCTCCCCTTCCCCACACCCCTCGACATCTGTTCAGGGTCGCCAAGCAGAAGAACACGGGTAATGTTTGCTCTGTGCAGACGGCAGGGCCCCACCTGCCTGTGGCCCCTCGGCGCTGATTGGCTGGTAAAATTAGCCGAAGACGACACCGCGAGCCCTGATGAAAATGCTAACGAAGGCCAGGTGTGACTGCAGAAGCAGGCCCCCGGGGCAGGAGGTGAAGGTGGCGGTTAGGTGGTGAATGGGCCGGAATGACAAAAGAAGGGGGTCACCTGCGTCTGCAGCTTCAATGCAGTCGCCCCAGCCAATGGGAGGATCCGCACATGCGTGCAGCGCAAGTGGCTCATAGCCCATCTATGGCAGCTTCTATAGGGGGAAGCAGCTGCGCAAACGCAGGCGATGCTGGGTGCTGGTCTAGGGCCGTGTCGCTCAACTGCCTTCGTGACAAAGAGGCAGCTGCCGGGTTTTGAGGCGAGCGTGAATAATTCAGCGCGGTCTCGTCGGGAATGGGAACGGTGCGAGAGAAACGACGCGGTTTGCCGTGACGACAGGAAAAAAAAAAAAAAAAAACATCCAGGCCCCGCTGTCATTCTTTCTCTCCTCCGCTTGACATTTGCGTGGATTCGTCTGGAAGGGGAATCCCAACGTTCTCCCTGTCAGAGGCTCACCGTAGCGGTGCAGATAGAGAGCGTGGAGCCGCCGCGGTGGGGGGCGTCATGGTGACGGAAAGGTAGCATGGCAGGTGGGGGGGGGGGGGGTGGGCAGGGCCACAAACGCAGGGCTCACCTGAATGAAGCTGAACGGCTCACATCCCAATACTATTAAACCATTCTCTATTAAATTATACTCTCTATCTATTTAAGTCTGTATGTGGCGTGTATCCTTCATTTCAAGAGATATGAGTAGTTAGGAAAATTTCTTATTAAATTGTCAAGGTTGAGAGCGTTTTCTTTATTTAGAAGTTTTAATCATAGTGTTATACGGTGATGCAAATTACTCACTGATATATTCTCAACACGTGCGGCGCGTGTTTATATTGCATCTTTCATGTTGTTGTTGTTGCGTGTGTGCACGTGCAGCAGCAACCTGAATAGAACCATGAAGGCCACTGGATGTGTTGCCTGTTCTAAAAGTAGGAACCGCAGAGAATAGTATTCAAAGGAGAGAGAGAGAGAGAGAGAAAGAGATGTGAGAGAGAGATAGTGAGAGAGAAAGAGAGAGAGATTTAAACAATGATTATGTGAATTCGAGAGGGAAGAGAAAGGCACGGGGATGGTGGGAGAATGGTAGAAGGTAGAAGGATGATTGGGGAGGTAGATATGTGTGATTGTGTTTCCATTGAAAGGCCCAATTTCAGAGCTGATTATTTTAGAAAGCTAGATAAAAATGTTTTGTGTAAACACTGGTAATTTTGTTCATTGAAAAATGCCTGTCCCACCATCATTAAATCCTCAGCTCCTCCATCCAGTGAATCTAGTCTGAACATGTGTGCCCATTTTATGTTTTGTTCAGTTAGAAAGAGAACTATAAACCCTTTTTGAAATAACCCATAAGAACGTTTTATCCGTACAATATTTACAGTGCTTTGAATCATATAGAGCCATGCTTTTTCAGTTAAAATGTGTTGGTAGTGCTCAGTCCAGTTATTACTCTGGTGTTTAAATTCATTTTATGCCACACCAACAACAGTTTTGTGCAAACTGGCAGTTGAGTTTGAATCTGTTGCCCATTGAGCTCAATTTGTTTGTTGATTCAGACACAATCAGAGTAAAACGGGGCGATAACATGAAAGCAATGAACTTGGTGTCAGTATGAATTAATAATCCTGGCAGGTGGTGATTGTGAACGTAGCCGCAGCACTTCCTCAGCCAGCCACTAATCCCACATCACCATGGCGACCAGAGCCCCGCTCCACACGGGCTGGAATCAACGGGCCCGACGCCTTCTACTGTCACACACACACTCACACACACACACACTAACACACACACATACACTCACACACACTCACACATACACATACACTCACACATACACACACACACATACACTCACACACACACATACACACACACACACTCGCACACACAGACACACACACATACACTCACACACACTCACACACACACATACACTCACACACACCTCACTCACACACACACTCACACACACACACACACACACACACACACACACACACACCTCTCACACACACACACCTCACACACACACCAACACACACACTCACACACACACACAAACACACACACTCACACCTACACACACACACACAACACACACGCACGCACGCACAATCACACACACACACACACTCACACGCACACACATACACACACATGCACGCACACACACACACTCACACACGCTCACACACACACACACACTCATACACACACACACACACACGCACACTCACACACACTCACACTCACACACACACACTCACACACACACACACACACACACACACGCACTCACACACACACACACGCACACACACACAGACTCACTCACACGCACGCACACACATACACACACACTCAAACACACACACACACACACAGACTCACTCACACACACACACACACACACACACTCACACACACACACATACACACACACACACACACACACACACACACTCACACGCACACACATACACACGCACACACACACACACAGGTGCGCACACGCACGTACTCACACACGCACACCTGTCAGTCAAGATACTTGATACAAGGAGAAATATGTTCTGATACTCACACAGAACTCGATAGAATGCTCCAGTGCTTGTAGGCTGGTTAATTTATGTGGACATAAAGCATTATGGTGTCTGACGCAACCCTTCGGGCCTGCCAATGGCGAACGCAGTACTCGACAGCAAGCAGGGTGTGATGCCATATTATGGGATGTAAACAAATCGGGCAGAGGGTTTCCACCAAAAGGCTGTTCACCCAGGTCTTGAGCACACCAGTCGCTGATGTTTCCTTTTCTCCCTTCGCTCTCTCTCTCCCCCCCCCTCTCTCCAGCTTCTGCCTGATTGGCCGGTACAACCATGAGCGAGAGGAAGAGGGAAGCGATGGTGGGACCCCCGTCCCCCACCACGGCCCCCACCTTCACCCCCAACGCCACCGAGGCCGCTGGCACGGGGGGCACCGAGCCCAAGGACGAGGCCTTCTCCAAGCTGAAGAACAAGTTCATGAACGAGCTCAACAAGATCCCGCGTGAGTTCCGATGACCCGTGGCACAGGGTTTGGTTATTTTTTGGGGGCGGGGGTAGTGATTGGAGGCATTGCAGAGCTCCTGTGACAGAGGACATACATTTAAGGTGTGATATCACAAATATGTAAATGGAATTTCCTTAACATTCTATTGCTGATGTCACAATCACTACTGTTAATTTGAAAGCAGTGGAGTTCTATAACACTGACTTAACACTGTTTTGAAAAACAAATTCCGAAATACCTACTCTTCAAAGAAGGGTTAAGCTCTCTAGCCAATGTGATTTCTGCTTTTGTGTTCGTAAATTGCCAGATTTCTAGCCAAAATGCGTAAGAGCGTCACCATGCATAATGCGTCTGGTGAATGCTAGTGAAGTGCTAATCGCTATCCTGGACTGCAGAGCACTAACGGCGCGTGCACTGTCTTACTGTCTTAATGAAGGTGTACCTTTCCATTACATAACCCCAGCAGGATCACTTATGCCGTTTGACCCCTTGTGGGCCCTCGGTTAATGGACACAGAGCACTTATGGGAGATCTAAATCCGCGTAATTAAACACACTCAATTTTACAGGAGATTACCCTTTCCCACAGTAACAGGTATCCCCGGTTCAAACCTGTTTACATTAAATATGAGTGGACAAGGTGTCTTCTTTCAGCATGTGCGCAGTTACACATCCACTTTCTATATTTCTCATTGTTGTCAACTGCCGTTTGTATGGACCCTGGAGGCACTGTCTTTCCACCCAGTAAACAATGGAAGTTATTGTGTGTGTGTGTGTGTGTGTGTGTGTGTGTGTGTGTGTGTGTGTGATCTGAGCCAGTTTTTCTGAGCCAGTCTTTCTGAGGACCTGTTAAAGGTTCAGCAGATTCTTCAGTATAAAACACAGGATATTGGAACAATATGTATGGTATTTGATATGAGGATTCATTTTGCTTGATTGAATTTTGAACACTGCATCCTGACTGAGTACACACAGCAAATTCAGTAGACTCCTAGCACGACAGGCATGTTAATTTATTGTGTATGAAAGTAACTCCGATGCCAGTAATAAACTGGATATCACTTCTTTACTTTCCATGGCTGTGATCAGTAATGCTTTTCCTATTCTCGTTAATCGTGTGGCAAGTCTGAAGGGAGATGTTTCCATTAAGAATGCCACACTTCATCTTGGCTTTGCAATTTGAAGCAATTTGACGGAATATTTCCGTACGTCTTACTGATTGGCAGGTTAGACTTCGACTGATTGAGGCCTGGAAGCTTCGGCCATCTTCACAGCAGTCCAGAGGTCCCTCTGATTCTATTATAGCATCTAGTCTGTTCTGAGAGGCAGGCGAGGAAGCCATTTTGTGTCGAAATGACATTAGCGCATAGAAACAGGCCGGCCACTGTGGCACCGCTGGCTGGGGACCTAACTGAGTTGTCCGGCAGTTTGGAGTGATGGGCACTCGTTCAAAAGGTCTGGAAGGTTCCGTGTGCCCCTGAAGCTTGCTGAAATACAGCAGTCCAGGTCTGCAGCTGCCCACAAGGGGTTAGCATTTAATGGCTTGTCATTACATTACAGGCATTTACCTGATGCTCTTATCCAGAGTGACTTGCACAACATTCTACATATGCATTTGCAACCATTGCATCTATTTATACAGCTGGATATATACTGAAGCAATACAGGTTAAGTACAGTGTTCAAGGGTACAACGGCAGTGTCCTACCTGGGACTCAAATCAAACCTGTGTCCTTCAGGTTTCAAGTTCCAGTTCCTTACCCATTATAATCTTCCCATGTAAAAAAAAACCCATTATAAAATTCATGAACTTTATCACTTTAATTTGGATGAAGATTAATTTGGATTCGGATAAAAATCTGGAATTGTCACTCAAAACACATTCATGTTCTCGACAGGTGTTAGTCCAGGGACAGGCCCTACTTTAACAGGATTAGCTAAAAACATTTTCTGCGACTAAAAAAATGTGACGGTTATTGTGCAGTACTTGTGAGCCGCTCTCACTAACTTTAGGCGTGGTCACATGGTTGAAAGCTGTGGCGCAGTAAGCTACATGAACTGCGCTCGCTGTTTTTGTCTTCGTGGATCTACCCCCCTCCCCCCCCACCCCAACCCCACCCCCCAAGTTTTTTCTTTCTCATCAAACCTACCTTTTAAATCCTCCTGTAAAACTCTATATTTGGCAGAACTTTGGCTCCGGTGACTCATTAGCCTTTTATGAGCAGCCAGCTCCTGACTGATTAGGGCTCCACGCGCTGTGTGACCGATATTCTGGGGGTTGCTATGTACCTTCCCCAGGCCCCCCCCCACCCCGATGCGGTCCGAGCCGCGGCTAGGAAAAAAAAACTCAGACCTGTTATTGCGGGTTTGAATTGCTGTCTATTCTCCGGGCATCAGTCAAACAAGCCTTCCGCCGAGCTGAATTCGGTGCACGTCAGCGACCTGTTTCATAAAATGTCCGTGCCTCTTTGGAAGGCTAAACCAGCTCACTAATGAGGAATATACAAGCGGACCACGGTCTGAGTTTCTGCGATCGTAATGAAGTAGACGGTTATATTTTACCTGATGGGCTTGAGTCTGAATTTCAGTGGTCGTAATGAGGTAGACGGTTATATTTTACCTCATGGACTTAGTTATGTTGTGATAAAAGCCGCTTAACAGTATAAATGGGTGATATTTTCGCCTAGTTCATATTCATAGTGGAAATGAACGAGGCATATTAGATTAGAACAGGTGTGTCCAGTCTTATCTGAAATGGGCCAGTGTGGGTGCGTGTCTTTGTTCTAGCCCAGCACTAAGGCACCCAATTCTGCTCATCAAGGTCTTGATTGAAGACCGTGATTAGTTCATTAGCTCAAACAGGTGTCACAGTGCTAGGCAAAAAAAAAAAAAACTAAAACCTGCACCCACACTGCCCCTTTTCGGATAAGATTGGACACCCCTGGATTAGAAGTTATAAGATGAATATTTCAAAATGGAAATCTATCGGCTTTGTATTGTTTCAGTTTCAGTGTATGCTTTCAATGCAGTCAGGCAGTTTTTGTGTGCGATGGAAGATGTTTTAGTATTTACAAAGGCAGGTATAGGGCATTCAGGGGATTGTGGTCTAAAGCAAAAAAAAAAAACACTTCCAGTAACTTCAAAGCAGCTGTGACACAGGTGGGATTTATCATGGAGTTCAACTGTGCTTTCGCCTGCTCTGGAGAGTGTTAATGTACACGTTTGTGTAAAGGAGGCATGAAAGAAATTCAATGAATTATTACTATTGCTTTTTGAGTGATTATGCCCCAAATTCAGGTCCAGAGGCTTGCTTCTGCTACAGAAGGACATTTTAATTTGTATCCGGGAGAGCTACAGTCCAGCAAGTGTAATTGGACGTTTTAAACCCATGGCACGTGCCTACCCCAAGGGGGCTAAGCTGAGTTGGTTGGTTGAATCAAAACAACACTTTGTCGAAAATCGTCTGCTTAAGCTGCGTGGTGGCAGTGACTGCACTGCAGGCCCTGCTGCCCTCCAAGGCAGATAATGAGGCCCTCCTGGAACAGGAGAAGCTCTGTGTTTGCACAGCTCAGTGGCTGTAATGGCTCTTCTCCAGACCATCTCACCCTACGCTCTCCCGTTCATCTCTTCCGTGCGCAACTTATCTGAGTCATTGGGCGGTGTGCCTGCAGTCTTTTAAGGAGACCTCAGCCACTCCACTATTTGGGAAACAGACTGGGCCTCTCTACAGTCAGAGTGGAATTACCAGCTACAACAAACAACATCCCACGGAAGCAGGATCACAACTGTTGGCTAACTCAAGAAGGTTGAAGTCCAAAAACATGACTACTGATCATCATACTTACACATTACACAGACTGACCAGTGACTGAACTCAACACTCACTGACTATAAGAGAGAAACCCACAGACTAGCAGGCAGACATCTGCAGACAAAGTCTCTGGGGCCCAGTGATGCTGGTATAGCACCGGAATAAATGATTCTGAACCTGTGCTGGCCTTGTGCTCTACATCCTTCCCTTCATCTTGATTCCTGGACCATTTCCACTACAGTCGTCTTCAGGCACTCTACATTCCCTCCAAGTATTCGCCGCTGTAACACATCTTCTTTAATCTCGATGCTACAGGACGGATCTCACTCAGGGCTGTTCTACTACCAAGAACTTCAGCGGTAACTCTGGAGGACTCTGTTGTAGTCTTTCTTTCTTTCCTTGTAGCAGTTGTGAGCGAGGCATGAAAATTCTGTCTGTACAACATCAAAGAATCCACACTTTCATTCTGAACAGCTGCTAGTCCAAGCCCCAATACTTTTACACCCAAATTATTGCAATTCCCTTCTCATCTGTCTCCAATACCCCCTCCAGCTAAAGGAAAATGCAGCCGCACATGACTATGGTCTTCCCGAGTATGCTTATGTCACACACCTCCACATCTTATTGGCTACCTGTTACAGCTTGCATTAAGTTTATAACCTTGGTACTAGCCTACGGAGCAGTGAATGATGCTACTCCACCATACCACTCAAACCATCCTAATCTTCAAACCCTATAACCCCAGCCTGAAATCTCCTTTCCACGACCTTGACGTGATTGGCTATGATTTGCTGATTTGCTTGGTGGTTTCTCCAATCATGATGCCTGCCAGTACTGGCCCCTTAGTGGTGGGCGGACCTATCTCGGTTGTCAGGACAACAGAATCATTGGCTGTCTTCTAACATTAAGACTGAACCCTTCAGACTACACCTCAGTCCCACTTTGATCCCCCACATACTAGGTCTTCCGCTAATTTAGATTACAGTATTTTCAAGATAAGATTTTTATTCTGTCATATATTTATTGTTTTATTTTTTCTCTCGTGGATTATTTTAGAAAGTGTATGTATGCAGAATTAGTATTTTGGTTCTCGGTCAGTAGTTTAGTTGCACTTGCGTTTAAAGGATGTTGCATCTATACTCTCTGGTCGAGGGAGTCATTGCACGTTTCTCTCTCTGGATGAACGCGTCTGCTAAATGAAGGAAATGTCCCTCTTGACTGCTATCTGCCTGTAGGATAACCTCCCTTCAAGACAGCTATCGGTTTTCAGCTCTCAGTCTGCGGTACGGTGGAGTGAAACGGGGGATTTATGACCTGCTTTCTCTCCGCACACCTCCATCATTATCTGCCATTCCGGTTCAGGGATCGAGCGAGCCGGAGTGAGCCGGAGTGAGCAGGAGTGAGCAGGAGTGAGCAGGAGTGAGCAGAAGTGAGCCGGAGCGAGCAGGGGAGGCAGGGTTCATGCTGCTCGACCGCACGAATCTGTGTGCCTGACAGCCGTCGGACGGCCCGACGCGCGCCGAAGCCCAAGAGCGTATCCAGAGGAACGAGGGACCTCCCAAAGACTAACCAAATCAAAAATGGATTGGAGAATCCATGATGTCTTGCGTTGTCTACAGTCGGCCGTTCTCACACGGGAAGATTTGTAGCTAGGGCTTAGCCAGGGTAATTGAGATAAAGTACCTTGCTTAAGGATACTGCAGCTGCAGTGTATCGCTCAAATTTGAAGATTAGAATGTAACTTTAATATTATTATTGATATCAGTTGGGGCAGTTGTAAGCGATAAGGTATGATATATATTTTTATTAAACACTGTGGGGTAATTTGTCCTCTGCATTTGACACATCGTAGTTACTTAGGAGCAGTGGGCAACCACAGTGCAGTGTCAAGGGCAACGGCAGGAGTATACCCAACCTAACATGCATCTCCTTTGATACTTCCAGCACTCATATGTGTAATTTCTGTATGATGGCAGGGCTATCAAACAGTGCAGAATGAAGAAGATGTAGGCGGCAGTGTAGTATAATGGCTAAGGAGTTGGTCTTGTAACCTAAAGGTTTCAGGTTCGATTTCCCGGTAGGACACTGCCATTGTACCCTTGAGCAAGGTACTTAACCTGCATTGCTCCAGTATATATCCAGCTGTATAAATGGATACAATGTAAGTCGCTCTGGATAAGAGCGTCTGCTAAATGCCTGTAAACTGAACTGAACTTAGATCGCCTACCCACCGCACACACATGGTTTTCTGTCACATGGTTGCTTTGATGAGAACGTCGCGCGTTGGGGTTGGCGTGGGGTAGCCGGGGTCCAGACGTCTGTCCTGCGACGGACACCGCGTCCGCGGCTTCCTCTCTTCAAACCCTCCTCGTGTGCGTTGAGGCGTTTAACGGACATCCCAGCATCCTCGCAGAAAACGCAGCCTCGCTCTCCTTTCTTCCGTGCTAATTAACCTCTCCCGTTTAGGAGCTGTTTGGGTTGAGAGCCCTGCGGCACTCAGACTGGCTCAAATTAATGGAGACATTCGGGGGGCTTTTTCCACAAACGTCGCTCTCTTTCCTCTGTGTCCCTCAAAATCTGTGTTGCGGGGTGTTTTCACTGATTCGTAATTGAGTCTGAAGGATTTCTGCAGCGTTGTACATTAATTTGCATGTAAGGACAACCGGTGGCACGTTCTGTGTAAATTAGATTTTTTTTGCGTTTTAATGGGTAGTGAAAGCTGAGGATTTTAATGGGTGAGGATGCTTGCAAAATTCTGCCTGCCACTAACTTTGCTACCGTGCTGGATGGTAACAGTCATGTTCTCAAGCTAAAAGCAGATATAATTGTGGATGATAACTCGTGTTTTACATATTGTGCACTTTCACCACTGAATATATAAACCAGCCGCACAGATTACAGTATGTACCTTCCTCAATAATCATATGAGATTATTTCCCAGTCTTGGGTTTTGAACCAAAAATTATTCTGGTCTCGAGGCCAAATTGCTAAGTGGTGGTCTCTGATTGGCCTCTTGTGGCTTCCATCCTTTTACTGGATCTGTGAGATTTCGGGAAGTTTTGTGCCACCTCGCTCTGTTCTTCAGTGCTCCTCTTAAATGCGCCGAACACCCCTCTCCCTCCCCACAGATTGCCCCCTACTGGCCAACATGCACCACATCCAGCTGCAATTTAGCTTTCCCAGGAGGCCTCCCATCCAAGAACTAACTAAGCCCATCCTTGCTCAGGTTCAACCATTTGACAGGAGCAGGGTGCATGGTGGGATGGCTGCTGGAAACTGGTGTGCAGGCCAGGGACGCATTCCCCTCTGTGGGTTGGTTGATGTGCAAAGCTGATAAGAGGCCTGGATGGAAAGGTGATTTGCGAGGTGGAGAAAGGGACGAGTTTGAGTATCATCGAGATTAATTCACCTGCAGAGCACCGCCACGACTCATTAGCCCGTGTCTCGAACGGAGCACGTGGCGCACTGATTCATCTTAGTTCTCCTCCTCTCTGTTCAGTGCGTCGTCTCATCTCAGTGAAGGCTCCTCTCGTCTAAGAGACTCAGTGAGCCCAGTAATAATCCAGGAGCTTGATCCCCCCCCCCTCACCCCCCCAACCGCAAGAAAATCATTAGCTTCCCACAACCCCCCCCCCCGTCCACCCCCCCCCCAACCTTTCTCCCAAACTCTCTCAAATTAATATCACCCAAAAACAATGCAACGAGACGTGACCTTTAAATCGATTCCCTCAGTCTTTATAGATTCATAAGCTCCACATGCAGCTAGTCGATTCTCAGAGCCCTTTTAATTATTTGTTATTACACATGACGCTCCCGGGGAGCTTATACAATCTCTTAAAGCTTATACAGTAAATAGCCCGTTTTGCATCGCCAGAGGGACGTATTCACTAAAGGATTTTACACGTCGGCTGCAGAAGAATCATTTTTTCCTTGCTCTTCAGTGTGGGGTTGTGTGTCCAATGTGTGGGTCACACGATGTGCCCCGTGTGTTTTGTAGATGTACGTCACTCTTGATATTGGGTTGCTCCGCCCACTTCAAGACAGAAATGATGTCATCGTGATACGATGAGATGACTGGTGGATAATCACGAACCGGGGACAGAAGGTTCTAACAACTTTTTACCATTTACCATCTAGCAACTTTATATTGGGTTGCCCCGCCCACTCCAAGACAGAAATGATGTCATAATCATCCAATGAGATGACAGGTGGATAATCATGTACCCTGGTCAAAATATTCTAACGACTTTAATTTAATTCCAAAATGTGAGTTATTTGGGCGGAAACACGTGATAACATAGCTGTCCATAGCTGCATCTGTGCATTACCGTATCAAGCCTTTAATCCACGCCGGTCGCTGGCAGCCCTCCTGCAAATTACTCCTGCAGTTTGAAATGGAAGCGAAAGAGAGGCAGAATATTGCAGGTAATCAACAAACAACCTTCCCGACGAACGCTGAAAGAGCTCTCCTAATCTGCGGGGGAACCTGAGAGCCCAGGAGGAGATGGCGGGGTTTAGAGATGGATTTGAAGCCCTGGCTCGATAATCAATTCACCTGAGATGGAGTGCCCTCCGTTATCGTTTTTATCCAATCAGACGGTGACTGTGACTCATGGGCGTCTGGTCTGTGTCCGCGCCGCGGTGGAAGACGGCGGACGGTCTTCTCTCGGCACAGCGGCCGTTGGGCCGAGGTGACCTCCGCCGCGCCGCGGAATTTCATTTGCACCTCTCCAGCCGCGAAAGCTGGCGCCTCTCCTCCTGTTCCTCACCGCGAAGAAAATGGAGTCTTCAAGTTTTGGATTTAGTGTAGCGGAATGGAGAAATCTCACAAGATGCCCCCCCCCCCCTTCCCCACCACACTCCTCCCCCCCCCCCCCCCCCCGCCCCTCACGGCTGTACAGCTTGACCTACCTCCACAGCACAGTGAGCCATCTCTGGGACTGGATTTGGTGGCAAAGGAGCCATCTCTGTCTCTGGATTGGATGGCGAGATCTGATCTTCACTATGTATTGAGAGCCCCATCGTTTATACGATCTGACATTCTAGGGACGCTGCTTGCTGAACTCATAAATAATGGTCGATGGCTATTTGCGTCCCTGTATCGAACATATTACATTTGATCTAAATATACAAGTCAACTGCCATTGGTGTATACAGCTAATTATCATTGGACACCAGGGTCATTTGTGGTTTAAAACAAAAACTTTTATATACCAGTCTATGAGTTAACCTGTGTGACCTTCATATCCTAAAATTCAGCACCTGCTTTGAGGAAATATTGACTTAAACTCACAAGACAAGACTGCAGCTGTTTTCTAGCTGCCAAGGCAGTTGCATCGAACCGTGTTTAGAGCAAAGAATTGAATCTGCGTTCAGCTTTTCAGTATGTTTATCTCTGTACCAGCAATGCAACAGTACGTACATATTTTTTTTTAAATGTCACTCATAATGCATTTCTTTCTGACCTTGAGACAATGAGACAAAGGGGGAATCAGGGGGATTAATGGATCACTGCTCATCTTTGTCTCGTGTAAAATTTAACAGAATATTTCTGTCGTCGTCGCGATGTAAATATTTAATCGCAGCACAACCGCGCGCACGGGGCCTTGATACCACACCGTGCGGCGAACTCACAGAGGAGGGGGGCGGGGGGAATAGAGCTGCTATGAAGCGATGATGCCACATTGCTTCAAAAGAGACCGGAACACAAAAGGAGCAAGACGGAACATGTTCGGGGCACAACACATTATGTACTTGTTTGTGTTTAGATCCAGTCACAGCAGGCTGGAACAGGTTTCTGAAATAATGCGCAGGCAACACTCGAAATTCGAGTTCTATTTTTTGCTGCAACAGGAAAAAACAGATCAAGTGACACTCGGCTCAGTACATACACGCTTTTTGTACTTTTTTTTTTATTTTACGGAAAGATTGGTGAAATATTCAGTAAGTCTCCTTTCAGGCTGTTCTGAAAGATAGAAATAAGTGTCAAATTCAGTTTTTCTCATAAATAAAGGTCATTTATCTCAGCCCCATCTTAGTACACTAGTAATGCAGTCTATACTGTAACTAAAGTAATATATATTTGGATATGCAGTGCCATGCTGTCAGATTATACCTGGTATAAGGGGAAAACATCTAGCTCCACCTCTGCATTTTAATCTTTATGCTGATGTTTAAATATTCTGGTTTAGCCCTCTGTGCTAAAAACCTTGGGCACGCTCGGTCTAGACCAGGCACAGACATGTTTTCCTGAATCCTTCCCTCGTGATGAAGTCTGTTTAAAGACATTATATTAGTATTCCGCAGAAAATGATGACTGTAAATGAATATGTATTAAGAACAGAGAATTTTGTTACGCTTCTGGTTTTTTTTGCAATTAAGGCAGAGTTTTTACGTAATGATGCCAGACACAGCCATTATATAAATCCATTTATGTAGGCTCATGCTGTGTTATTATTCAATAGACAGGATATTTTTCTCATCTCATCCAGTTTCATTTAAAATGTATATATAATTTCATGCAGTCGGTTATATTTCACAAATTCAGGTATTAAATATGAATCAACCCCCATCCTGGGATCTGCCATTAAAATGCAGTGTTCTCGGTGTGGTTTTGAGGGAGAATGGACCCTGTCCATACCCGTTTTCCTGCGTTTCCATGGCACCTGCCCCACGGCACTGTCCCAGCGGTGTGTTGACGAGCTGAACGCTGTGCTTTGCGTCTAAAGTCCGCTTCCTAAGTAGAGTGGGTCTAGGCTCTGTATACTGTTTGCAACTTAAAGGGGAACAGCTGGACTCCAGGTGGTGTTTTGTATTTTGGTAGCGAACCACACCCAGCAAATGTTCTATTTGTTTTAAATTTTTTTAAAAGGAAGGACAGGGCAGTGTATTAGAGTTAGCCATGGTAACTAGAGCGAATTTTTTTTTGCCTTGCAGAAAATCAGCTACCTAGATATCTCCACTGTAATAATTGGCAAGCTAATATATTCCAGAATATTCCAAGGGGACATGAAAAGTAAAAAGATGATTCTGACCGAGCAAAAGTAGTAAAATAAAATTCGCTGCTAATGTGTAATGATTAATAAACAAAACAAAAACAATACATAGCCACCAGAATATAAATGGAATGTTAAATAGATTCTAATCTGTCTGCGCAATTCATGGTAATTTCTGATTATGAATTAGGTTAGCGTTGTGGGCTGGATGTAGCCAATGAGGAGCAAGCTCAAAGAAGTTTGTGCAGCTGTTCAGGATTTGCAGTGCCGTTCTTGCTCTGTAGTGCCGGCATTGAAACAAATTGAAAAGGTTCTTTTTTTTTTCATCCATTGGTTTTCATCTGTGCGCATCCAAATATAGCACACCAGCACAACCACACATCCCCCCTAACTCCTCCGCCCACCTCCTCAACCACACATCCTCCCTAACTCCTCCGCCCACCTCCTCAACCACACATTCTCCCCAGCCCCTCCGCCCACCTCCTCAACCACACATCCTCCCCAGCCCTCCGCCCACCTCCTCAACCACACATCCTCCCCAGCCCCTCCCCCACCTCCTCAACCACACATCCTCCCCAGCCCCTCCGCCCACCTCCTCAACCACACATCCTCCCCAGCCCCTCCGCCCACCTCCTCAACCACACATTCTCCCCAGCCCCTCCACCCACCTCCTCAACCACACATCCTCCCCAGCCCCTCCGCCCCACCTCCTCAACCACACATCCTCCCCAGCCCCTCCACCCACCTCCTCAACCACACATCCTCCCCAGCCCCTCCACCCACCTCCTCAACCACACATCCTCCCCAGCCCCTCCACCCACCTCCTCAACCACACATCCTCCCCAGCCCCTCCACCCACCTCCTCAACCACACATCCTCCCCAGCCCCTCCACCACCTCCTCAACCACACATCCTCCCCAGCCCTCCGCCCACCTCCTCAACCACACATCCTCCCCAGCCCCTCCGCCCACACACGTGCACACGTGCACACACACATGTACATAGTTATGGACACACAAATGCACACACACACACACACACACACACGGACACTCACACATGCATGCACTTGCACACACACACACACACACACACGCAAAACGCACTTGAACTTATATAAATGCGTATTGATTTTGCCTCTCAGCTAGAGAATGCTCTTTTAACAAAGATGAAGGACACCTCTGTTTGGAATTCTTTTTGATTCCACTCCTGTCATCAATTATAATTTTGTTCATCTGGTGGAGATGGAGACGGGGAATATTGATAGGTGTCCACTTGCGCTCCTGTTGGAGGGCATAAAGCACGGTGAATTACTCTTCCTTTATCTTACCGAAGGATACGGCTCTTTGTGTTTCCAAGGAAATAAAAATAAATGGAAATGAATTTGAGATGCAGCAAGTTAAGTCTGTTATTGGCCTACATTTATACTTGACGTTTTACTTTATTGCCCTGCTAAAGATGAGAGGTGTTTGCTGCAAACAGAAATTACGGGAGTGTTGGTGTCAGTTCTCCTTGTACCATTATGCTCAGAAACCATGATGCCCTGTTCATCTGGAGAATAATAATCATGTAATTGAAGAACAGCATGTATATTAGCATGTATTTCAACTCATGATCTGAAGGGGGAAACACACCTCAGCTCCCACCAATGTGTAGCACCTGCCTAAGTGATGTATGGCAGCCATTTTGTGCCAAGATTCATCATTCATTCATACATCAGCTACGGTGGAGAGCTAGGGAATTATTAAGCCATTTAAAGTGAAGGATGATTAGGCAGCCAGGTTGAGAGAGAGCCAAGCTGGAAATTTTGCCAGGGCGCTGTAGAACTCTGGCTATGTCATCGGTTCTTTAATGATCACGCTCAGTTATTTAATGTCTCGTCTAAATATGATGCCACCTACAGCACAGTGTCCCTATCACTGCACTGTGTCTTTGGGTTGTATTTAGTCTAGAGGGAAGACTGCCTTCATCTGGTGCACCAACATCACTACCAGCAGTAAACTCAACAAGATGGAAGTAATAATAATAATAAATTATAACAATAATAATGATGATAATAATAATAATAATAATAATTGTGCCATTAATAATTTTAAGCTAACATAGTGTACTTTTTTTAATTCCTTGGAATGTGTGGACAGAGAGGTTTCCACTAACAGTCAGTCTTCTACATTCATATTCCTGGGGAAAATAACTTTCTTTTATTCTATTCTGTTCTGTTCTGTTCTGTTCTGTTCTGTTCTGTTCTGTTCTGTTCTGTTCTGTTCTGTTCTGTTCTATTCCTGGGGCTCCTGGCAACCTTTAGCCTATATTAGGGGAAAGCAATGTAGGCTTGAGCCATGAGTGTCTTTTCACTTAACATAACCTAACATAAATAAACCTAACATAACAACATATGACATAACATAATGACGAGAGCAGGTCGTTCAGCCCAACAATTCCTCACCGTTTTTCCCACCCCTCAAGGGTACCCAGTATCCCTGCTCGTCCCCTCCCCTCTGTCTCTCCGCCTCACCCATCCCACTGCCAGAACCATAACAGATGTGGGGCATCTCAGAGCCATTTTAGAGCTTTCCTGGAAGAGAGTGCTTATCGATTCAGCCGACATGCCATTGATTTTTCCCCTTGTCCCTGGATGTGGCTAAGACAATATAGGCTTGTGCCAGCGAGCCCAAGGCAGGTAATAGACTTGTCTTCTGTGAGGAACAGCAAGTCTTCAAAGCAATGTCAGGATGCCTATTATTTGCTGTACTTAAAACCCATCAGATGCATCCAAGATCAATTTTTTAAAAATAGTTTTAAGCAGACGAGGGTTAACGCTACGCTCCCATAACCGAACAGTTGTTTACACTGTTGAGCAAAGATTTTTGAAGGAACCCTGTGATTTTCACTCGGTGACTAACGGTTTCTCTCCCCAGTGAAAGCGAAAAGCGAAAGAAAACTGATCTGTCTCCTGGAAAAGCTCACTGCTAATAAAGTGAATAACAGTAACTAGCCACTCGTTTTGTTTTCACAACTTTTGAGCATTGCCATTTGATTTGAAAAGTAACCATTAGGGGACAATTAGGGAGGCTTCCCCATAATTATCACAGCTGAATGGGTCTGGCCTTACCTCCTCCTCCTTACTTCTATGACAAGCGGTTGCGTAGGGCTCGACTATTCTTCTCCAGTCCTCGATTTAGCCGTGCGCTGTAGCTGCACTGAAATAGCTCTGTAATGGCCGTGCTCGCGTGGAAGAGGGCCTCTGAGCTGTCTCCTTGTTAGGAGCACAGTTTCTCTGCATTTGCAGGGCAGGTATGCAAGGTTCTTCTCCTCTGGAGTGAAACGGGGTCCCACCTCCCGTGTGAAATGGGGGGGGGAGTTGGAGTCATAATTAGGAGAGAAGTCAAAATCGGAATTATTCAGTGTACGCTCCTCTGCAGCATCCGCTTGTATGTGTTGCATCACCATTTTACCATTGAGACAGTTGCTATGTTTCAAAACAAACCGGGTGTATAGTCTATGGACTCAAACTGAATCTCTGACACTGTTGGACTTAAATTGTTATTTTTCTTACTTGTCTCGTGATTCCCCCACACTGTGGGATGTTGCACATAAAAAACCTTTATGGGGTTACCACATTTAGACCGTGTATTACTCATCTGTTTTACACACACACACACACACACACACACACACATACGCGCACACATACTGTATGTGACACTTAAATTGCAGGAACGTTCTCAGCTTTACAGGAGCAGTTTGTTGTACACGACTGTACGTCGGCCATAATGAATCGGTGTGATTATTCTGTCCCCCTTCGCTAATGAACGCAGCTGCGTGTTACGAAATGGACGCGATTTAGCCGCCAGGTGTTTTAGCGATCGCTGTTCATTTGGGCAAGGTTAAAAAGGTCCGCATCTATCATTCCTCGACAAATTAGCAGAACGTGTAAACTGTCCCATGGTCTGTGACGTTCCGAACATCGCTCTGTTTGAGGGGACTCATCGAATCTGCGCTACAGATAAGTCCAATCTCTATTGATTAAAAAAAAAGCCACACGCCAGCCAACCAGCGTATGCCACTGTGTCTGTGGCCATATCAGTGAGTCGTGTTGTGCTGCTTGAAGGAAATTCCTGTGACAGCTGGAGGTGGACATTTTCCTTTTCTTTGATGTTTAACGTGGGCAAAAATAGCCATTATTGGCCTAGTGACTGAATCAACACTTCGTTACTTTGATTCCACAATTAAATGCTCATTTAACGGTTAGCAGTCTGGGTGGTACTGAAATAACACCGCTGGTAATTTTATATACCTTGGTACATGGTATTACTGGATATCAATCCAAGTGCTGTAACTAAATGGTCTTGCTTCAAATGCACATTATCAATGGATAAAACATTTGTGTGAGGAGGCAATTGATCTTACTGAAACTGAGCTCTGACCTCAATTTAAAGAAATAGATATGTGCAAGAAAATGGAAGAAGATGGCAAGAAAACCTTTTGAGTGTGGATATCACTGATACTAGTGAAGAATATTTTCCATGTTAATAGCAACCCCTCAGGTAAAATGTCTTCTCACTGGCACCCCTAGTGGTAATATGTGGTTGAGTCAGTGTGTGAATTAATAGATTTTAATAGCCACTGCCAAAAAAAAAGCATCATTTGCTTAAATGCATCCCTCTCTGTTGAGGACAAAGCATCACAGAATGATCCCTCCCCTATACACACTGGATAAAGTGATATCAATGGCAGTCAATGATGCTTTTCATGTGCCATGTATCTTTACAATATCTTCTTTATCTTTAGCACTTTCATGTTGCACTTGTGTCTTCATGTTGATGTTGTAGCTATTTATCATATTCCTTGCAATCATGCCTCACTTCTAGTTTATGACTTGCCATAACTTATGCTTATGACAGCCTATGCTTACCATGTGAACTAGACTGGATGTTCATGGATGGATAGCTCATACTTAAAGAGAATTGTGCCTTATCGGACCTGTGTTGTGTAGCTGTTCCAACCACCTTTGGTATTCGCTTATTGTACATCGCTTTGGATAAAAGCATCATGCATAATAAAATCAATCAATCAATCAAATTTTATTTGTATAGCACATTTCACAGCAATTGTCACAATAAACTTCACAGATAACCCTGGCCCAGACCCCCACTGGAGCAAGCCAGAAGCAACAGAAAAAACTCTCTGCGGCAGATTCGGAAGGAACCAGGCTCAAGAGGGAAACCCCTCCTCCTCTGGTCGGCTCAGGGTGTCGGTTGGTGAACGTAAATGTAACGTTTAAGTTCTGACCTCGGCGACTGTCCTCCTTCCTCACAGTGCCGTCATGGGCTATCATTGCCATCGCCTTCGTCGCCGTCCTCCTCATCCTCACCTGCTGCTTCTGCATCTGCAAGAAGTGCATCTTCAAGAAGAAGAACAAGAAGAAGGGCAAGGAAAAGGGCGGGAAGAACGCCATCAACATGAAGGACGTCAAAGACGGAGGGAAGCTCGAGGTAAAAGGGCCTTTGTCCCGAGTTCTGGGGTCTCGCCATTTCACCAGCACATTCAGCATACGGTGTTTGCCTTCTTAATTTAAAATAATACTGACCCAGTATAAAATGGTGGCCCACCTATGCACTGAGGATTGATGCAGAATAGCACAGTAGTTTAACATTAAAGCAAGTATGTCCTATTACTGCTGCTTGTATTGGCAGTTATTTTCAGAATACTGTTTATGAGCGGCCAACAGTCCCTGACTTGATGAGTCTATGTTTAGGCCATGCATTTCTTGATAGCATTCTTATGAAAAGGTTCGCTTGCTGTTAGGAAAAGGTTCCCTGTATACTGTGACACGGTGACAATGAACAGCTTTCTCATTATATTCCTGCTAGTAAGCTTTTCATTCTGCAAGGAGTTGGCAACATCCCAGTAAAATATGAAGAGACGATATGAATGGATGGAATTCAGCTTCCATATTTACCATTAGCAAGGTGTTTGAGCCACACTTTGAGTCCATATAGCTATATACAGTCACACAATGTTAGAACAGGGATCCTGTAAGATATTCTGCTGACCCAACTGGCTACACGTACTACAGTCCCACGCAGTGGCTATTCGACCTCCTGTCCACCGGTTTTCTGCTCGTTTGAATGCACGAATCTCACCCCCTTGTGTTTCGAGTCTCACGTTGTATTTTTCCAGGACGTTTAACGGGAGAATGCCTTGTTATATCGGCTGCAAAAAGTGCCGCCCTTTGCCCACAACGTTTATCAGTCTTTGTTGAACGAGATATCTTTCTAAACGCTGTGAACGTCCGACCTGTTTTCTGTACTGAGTGTGCTTTTTTCTGCATAATGCAATCGGTATTAACCCAGAGAAATGGCGAGAGGTAGCGACATTGATTGGGGGGGGGTCACATTAATTCAGTTTGCCTCCCTCGACTGGCACAGGGACATGATATGGAACACATAAACCCTAACCTGTGTTTGCATACTAATTACATAAAAGGGTGGGGGGGGGGGGGGCTTGTGGCACTGCACTTCCGACAGATTAATTGGCTTAAATCCATTTAATACAGGGTTTGGGGCCACGGCGGCCATGTTTACTCACTGCTCAAACAGAGACCATGGCCCACATTCGTGAGAGGATTTCAAACCAGCTGTTTTGTGTACCCTGTGGGTGCTGTGCACCTATAATTAAATAAAACCCCTGGGAAAATATTTGGTTGGAGGTGGCAAGCAGTTGTAAGTTCATCCTAGCGTGGCATGAGTTTGGTATATCCAACTAAGCTTTTCCCACGGGGTTCGATGTCAAACGCTTATGTTTTAAAGTAAATGAATTAACAGGCTTCAGCTCATTGTTTGAATAGCCTATGTCAAGTGCAGAACAGTTGATTAGTGAAGTCAGTTTGCAATCTAAATTTGACCAACTTTGCATTATAACGAATGCACAAATCTAGCCACATCAGTGTCTCGATGAGCAAATTACATTTAAATAGAGTGACACGTTTATTCAAGTCACTACACGTGTGATAACCATCAAAAATTATTCTTACCTTGCACATTTTGTTTTTTAAATAGCAAACTAGCAAGCCCTGTGTTAAATGTCTGAAAATCATTGTTACACATGTGCACACACACACACACACACACACAAATACACAAATAGGCACAAAAAAGAATGGGATCAAACGAATACACATCCTGTTGCCATTTGCACTTTTTCCCTTTTGCATATTTATACCGGTATCGTTTCTTAAGCCTTCTTGCCAGAAACTCTCGTCGTTAATCGCTGACGACACCGGAAAAGCAGTTACTCCAGCTATGAATTAAACACATATCGTACACATCTCACACCGGGCACCCAGATAAAATTCATGCACACATATTGCTCCACTCAAGTGAAGGCCACAGAAGTAGTCATTTCTCCTGGTATGCCCAGAAGTTTTGTGGGAGCTCTTGTGTCATGGTTGTTTTAATGTGTGTTTCTTCCTTCTATGTCCTCCTTATGTGTGTTGTGTCTGATGACTGTGCGGATCTGTCACTGGCGGTAGGTTCCCTACTTGCTGTTGGATCTTCTAAGCCTGCTGTTCTGACCTTTAGCCTCTTGACAACATCGTTTTACCCCCCCCTCCGTAGAAAAAAAAAAAGAAAGAAAAAAAAAAGTAACTCATGCATACAATACCTGCATATCCACATATGTAAAATATATGTGTATATCTACGTATGCACATACATATGAATGCGTGGTGCGCTTCAACAAGGTTGAACTAAATTGAATTTTCTTTGGAAACATTTCCTGGTGCTATACAAGCTTTGATTTGTATATTTATTATTATTGTTATTGTTATTTAAAGGCACCCTCTGGCAGCATGCCCAATGATTAAGCTACCGGTTAGCACAAATGCTATAAAAATTAAGATATGAGAATGTCAATAAAATGTGTGGACATTTCAGCCACAAAATATGACACCAAACGTGGTGTTTGTGCTTCACCACCCCCTGTTGCCCTAACTCAATAGAAAGGTGTGGACAGATTTGCAGTACCATTTTCATTTATACTAACTAAACCCAAGCCTTCATTTACATAGATGCCAAGGGATCTGGACAGCCACAGTCATACTGCTTGTTAATACTGTCGCTGGCTAATGTTACCCATGGCTGTGTACAAAAGCATGTGATATACATGAAAACACAATCGCTAAGTAATGTCGTAAGACTAATGGGAAACAGGTGAAGCTGAAGTAATATTAATTATGAACTATTATTTTGCAGCTGGTCTTAATCATTCTATCTGCAATTTCTGCTCCTCTTTGTGGATCAGTCACTGAACCAAAAAAACTTGCTAAATTTTCTTTCTGCTTTACCTATATTATTACTTGGCATAAACAACTGTGTAGGCACACAGACCATATTTTCTCTTATCCACATTTCATTCTTAAATACTCTATTTGTGTGAGAGTTCACACAGAGGAGACAGACACTTACGTATTCAGTTGGGCAATACAAAAAAAAAAGCAAAGAAAAGAAGGATAAAAAGAAAAAAAAATCAAATTAGTTCAGCCTTTTTGCTTCCACACCAGCAAACCCCAGAAGACTAATGGGAAAGTTAGAGCTCATGTACATTTTTGATCCACTTACCCACACCTTCTGCTAGCATGATGCTTATCGCTTCCATGGGTGCAGTAACACAACATGCAGCTGGAGTTCGTGACAATGCGACTGTTCGCTGACTCCCCTCCGGGGGGGAGGTGATTGAAAAAGAGGGGGTGACCCCGCACAAGGCACTGTTTCATAGTACGAGAATGCCCTGCATGCATAATGAGCCGTCTGACATTTTTGAAAGGCAACTTCGCACTGAATGAACTGGGATGGGGTGCGGGGCGGGGGGTGGGGGGGGGGGGGAAACATTTTGAGACTGAGATTGCCTCTTCAATCGCATGCTGACCGATGATAAACTGCCTCCCCCCCCCGACCCATTCTTTGCCCCCCCTTGCCCCCCCCACCCCCCGACCCATCCCCCGCCCCCAGATCAAGGTTAGCCAGGGACTCACATGACATTTAAACATTTTTATTTATTCATTTCCTTATTATGCTTTTATCCAATATTTTCTTTATATTTCACAAAGCGACCTGCTAGAAATAGCAACAATGGAACCTTTTTTTTTTTTATTTTCCCGCCAAACTTATTTACTTTACACTTCTTCTTTTGTTGTTTGATCGCACCCAAATTGCCTGTGTTCTAAACTCATGCGTTAGTTAATTTGCTCATCGTTCTTTTAGACCAGGGGTCCTCAATCATATCCAGAAAGGGCCGGTGTGGGTGCAGGCTTTTGTTCCAACTGGGCAGTTACACACCTGATTCTACTCATCAACCACTAGAATAGTCTTTGCTAGGACTTGATTGCAGAATCAGGTGTGTCACTGCTTGGCGGAACAAAGCCTGCACCCACACCGCCTTCGGATAGATTTAGACCTCTGTTTTAGACCCAAACCACTCTTTTAACCTGGCAGTTTGAATGTTAAAAAAACGAGGGTCGTGACCCAGGCTAGTGCATCACCCCGAGCATGTCCGGACGCTAACCTCAGCGGTGTGTTTAGCGCTTGCTCCCCCCCCCCCCCGGGTGTAGTACCGACAGCGGTCAGCAGTGGGCGCCGGCGGGCCGGCGGCGGCGCGGGTGGCGGGCCGACGGCGGCGGCAGCGGCGGCGGCTCCAGGACTGACTGTTGGTGGGTGTCTCCTTCAGGCCTTGAAGGATGATGATGATGATGATGCTGAGACAGGGCTGACCGACACCGAGAAAGAGGCCGAGCCCAAGGAACAAGAGAAACTGGGCAAATTACAGTTCTCCCTGGATTACAATTTCACCGAGAACCAGGTAAGGAGTCGCCTCTGAATCGTCCCCCACCCCCCCACCGTGTGTCCTCTCTCCCCCTGTGTAAGTATAGTCATCCATGCTTCCACTCTCCATTTCCCCATTGCTCCTCTCCTCCGTTTCTGTTGTGTCCACACTTTGACCCGGACACTCCTGCACTTTACTGAGTCACGTACGCAGAGACCTTTCCCCCAACCGCATTTTTTCCGCGGCAGGCGCGGTCGCTTCGCTCACGAGCGTAAACGGCCGCGAGCTTTTGACTGAGAGGCAGAACTTTGCGTGAGACGCCGTTCCCTCATCGTTGTTTTCAAAAAGCCGCGGTCCTCAGGATTCCGGAGCGATTTTGGCGATATCCACCCCTCCCTCTCTGAGAGAGAGAGCGAGAGCGAGCGAGAGAGAGCGAGAGAGCAGGCGTTAAGATAAATTCAAACGTGGTGTAAAGACGAGGCGTTGGACCCCCGCCTGCTCCCTTTCACGGCGGACGGAGTTTTAAAGAAGCAGAGCGGCTCGAAAACGCGGATCCCGGGAGGCAGATGTTCCCTCGCAGATAGCGGCGGCGGCGTCTGAGAGCAGCTTGGCGCTGCCGCTAACCAGCCGACGTAAACAAAGACGCCGGGCTGCGATAATCCACCTGTGCCCGTCGCTCCTGTCCAGATGCAAAGCTTTCAGAAATGAGCACTTTTGAAAACAAGCCCCCCTCTGCCTCCGCCCCCTTGCTCACTTACACACACACACTCACATATGCGCACACACACCAAAAGATGCAAGCAAGATTTGTCTTCTTCGCAGCCTTTGAGCATACCAAATTCCATATTTTATACAACCTTTATATTTATGAATATGAAATATACCATGAGCCAATGAAGCTGAAAACATCCTAACCTCCCCCAGGAGTGCAAATCCCTTTGAGATTTATTTTTTTTTAAATTTTATTTATTTGATAAATTGGTTGCTTGTTAGTCAGAGATAGCTGGCTCTTGCTTTTTAATATGCTTTGATTAACAAGGCATACTCTGCTAGTCAGCTGATTTCTGATGGCTTTTTTTCTCTCTGATTCCTAAAATGCCACAGAAAATGAGAAATATGTAGTTTCACAAAGTGCGAAATAATTATATATCCTGTAAAGCTGAACTAAATATTATTTTGGAGCAGTAACATATGCAAAATTTACAAGCTGTTCCTATTGAGATATGAGGCTGCACTAGGCTATCTGCCATGTCCAAGGCATGCTGGGCTTTGGAGGAAGGCAGGAGTGCGCCTTCAGAAAAAACTACAGGGGGCAGAACCAAAGCGCAGAGACCAACAGCAGAACGGACCTGCCACTGCCTCAATAACATGCATGCCAGCATTGGACATGCCGTGTTGGGCACTGCCTTCTTCAAGGTGAATCACTGTCCTTGGGAAGCACGTTAAATGGACTGCATTTTTTATGACCTGCATTTATATAGCGCATTCTCCATCACCCACTGCACAAAGCACTTTACAATGAATGCCTCTCATTCACCCATTCACGCACACATGCACTCTCTCACACACACACACACACACACACACATACATACTGCACACCACATCACTCACACCACACTCACACCACACATGCACACACACCACACACACACATCACCACACACACATACACACCACCAGCACACACAACCACAACATCACTACACACACACACATACACCTACCCTAAATACACACACACACACACTCATACACAAACACTCACACACCAACGGCGGTCAAGGCAGCAGTGCAAGGCACAGACCAGCTCGTTGGGAGCAATTAGGGGTTGGGTGTCTCAAGGACACTTTCGACCGGGGATCGAACCGAAAAATGAAAACTCTCCAGTTGCCAGACGACCGCTCTACCTCCACAGCTAGCGTCGCCCCAAACGGTGTGGCGGGGGTGATTGTTTGGCAAGATCTTGCCCCTTTTTTCTTTCCTTACGGGACCTTGCGGGAGACTAAATCCTCACTGTGTTTAAAGGTAGCCGGCCGTTTTTCCAGACCGGCAGAACGAGGCTGCCCGGACAGAGGGGAAAATAAAAGGCACTTCTGCGTTTTAAACCTTCAGGAGGGTGGGGGGGTGGGGGGGTGGGGGGGTGGCGGAAAGCGGTGCGAAGACTCGGATCTGTCGGGCGCCCGTTGAAAGGGGTCCGTCTCTGGATTCCTGTCACGGCCGCTGTGCTGAGCGGGACCATTACAGACGCTCCGCGTGGGAGTCAGAGTGTGTGTACAAAGGGAAAATAGCTATGATTCATTTTTCCATTTGCATCTGAAGGTTTTCAGCTGCCTCTGAACAGGTTCGCGGGGAGGCCATCGCGGTGCGCGTGACTACAGCCTGCTCGTTTCACCCTCGGCACGGAGCGCTCCGCCAGGAGCGATGGACCTCAGAACTACTCGAAATGCCTTAAAGGCTGTTTGCTTAACCAGCTCCTGTGCCATTCCAGTTCCTGTGCCATTATGCAGCCAACAGTAGAAATGTGTGGCCGAGGTGTACAGGAACACGGTGACGGTGCGCGCATGCGCGAGGTCTCACACTGTGTGCACCAGACGCACACACACCCTTTGTGGGGACCTGAGGAATGATCCCAGTGCATTGTGGGAAATTACCTTCAGGAGTTGGAGTTGAGGGACTGGGGGGATCACGGTCAGAGTGTCACTGCTCTTTCACAGCTAAGATCCTTCACAGAAATGACCGTACAGAAGGCGCCATACTTTCAGCAAAGAAGTATAAGGGTGCCACGGTTTGATAGATAATTTTTCAATTAATGTTTCATTTCTGAAGTACTTTGTTCTCGAATAAAAAAAAAAACCCTGCGTTCCTGAATGTGTTGGAGATGAAGATTATAAAGCGGCCTTTCATGTTTTAATTAACAACTATGGCTTTGTTGGCCTTATAGTTTTTAAATGGCATTTAAAATGATTATGGCAGAAATAATTTATTGCGTTTGCCAACAAAGCGAGCAATAATTGTTGTAAACGCTTGTTTGTAACTACTGAACACTACATCTTATTGGTAGTATAAAGAACCTCTCTCTGTCCAATAGATAAATGTTTTATTGTATTACATGGCACGATGACAGAGTCGCATGGTAATTTCGATGAGGAGTAATTGGTGTTTGGAGAGTTGTGAACCCAAGAAGACAACCATTCCAGTTAATGTATGATATCTCTGCCATTAAGGCCATTTAGTACTTGGGTGGAAGAAGGTACTGATAAACCTGTGAAGTTGTGCCCAGGGAATTTTTTTTTTGGTTTGTTTTGTTTTTTTGATGAGCCCCTGTTCATTACATCCATGAAATGGAGCTCTCATAGGAAAATTTCATCATCTCCATTTTTTTCATTCACTATCAATACCATAACACCCCACCCCCCCTCCTCCCCCCTGTGTGCTGCACCTGGAAGTAAACACTGTATGTGAGGTGGTGTGGAGCATGTTGTTGATCTGGTCTCCATATCCATCACCACCACCGCCCCCCCCCTACTCGCGTTTCCTTGTCATTCCCCTTGTGTACTGTAGGGGGCACCCCCCACTGCCAGCTCTGCCACAAGCTTTATTTCTTTAGAGTCAGAACCTCTGGACTGTCCAATCTCGTCCCCCTTCCTCAGTGGCAGCGAGAAATCAGCCGGGTTGAGCCTGAACATCTCGGTCACCCGCAGATTGCCCCTCGATGGCTGCCTGATGAGACGGCTGGCTGACTGACTGCCTGAGCCCCAGAGGCCGAGCAGGAGCTGCTCTGATTGGCAGGTCAATCAGCCGCCCTGGACCCCGCGCCGCGGGCTACGAAAAGAGTAGCCAGGGAGCCTCTGCTTCTGGAGCTCGTGTGGTTTTCCCTCTCCTTCCTCCTTCCCAGAGCCCGTTTTTTAAGTGTTTTTTTTTAGCATTGGATACCAGCGTGCTGGGGATTGGCTAAGAGAGGGTAGTGGTGAGAGAACTTAATTTGCTCTCTAAAGTTTGAAAATCTCTGCCCGGCGAACTGGCAAAAGTAAACCGAAGCTCTGTGGGGTGTTAGCGGTTAGCGATAGCGGTTTAGCCTCAGTCTGGCAGTGGGGGTTGAAGGCCCCTGGTTGTTGTTGCTAGCCTAGCCTGTGGTGCTGAAGCCCCGCCTTCTTCTCTCCCCCCACCTCACCCCCCTCCCCCGCAGCTCATCGTGGGGATCATCCAAGCGGCGGAGCTGCCCGCCATGGACATGGGCGGCACCTCGGACCCCTACGTCAAGGTGTACCTGCTGCCCGACAAGAAGAAGAAGTTCGAGACCAAGGTGCACCGGAAGACCCTCAACCCCAGCTTTAACGAGCAGTTCATCTTCAAGGTGCGCTTCTTCTACAAAACAGACAGACCATGTGCTCCAGCGCTCAGATGTACCCAGTTAACCCTTTGAGGTGTGAGATCGCAAGTAAGTGTTTAGAATGTTCTTAGCTGAACATTCTAATGCTGATGTAACAATCGCTGCTGGTAACTGAAAACAGTGGAGTTCTAGAACACTGCCTTAGAATTTTGAAAAAAAACATTCTGAAAAACCTGCTCTTCAAAGGGTTAACAGAAGTGTGTTTTCCGTCCTAGAAACAGCCAACCCTTCACTAGCAGCTTTATCTTCCCTTGGTTCTAGCGGCAGGTGTTTTTTTGTTTTTTTTTTCCAATGAGTATTTGTTTGCTTTTCAGAATGCCTCATTAACAGTATGTTACAGATCCGCAGATGTTTGTGAGCCTGTCATATGGTTTTTTTTTTTTCCCTCCGCATGACAGTCGCCAGCTGGAGCATCGATAAGCTCCTGACCGATTACCTTGCCTGACATATGCTGCGCTCCGCACCGGGGCTGACTGATGCATTAGCGAACAAAGGGCCACGTTGTCCTCCAGATGACTGAGCGCCGCCGCGCCGCCGCGCGCGCGATTCATGCCTAACAGCCAAACCGACAAACAGCCCCGACAGGGTGGAGAGAGCACAGGCGGCAGCCCTCGGTGGATAATAAGTGCGGAGAGAGACGCGCGGCCGCGGTGTTGTCTCCTGGGGCTAAATTTAGGGGTTATGAAGCCCCTCCAGCGGTACGTTCAGACTGAGCGCCGGCCGTTTCGTCATCTGATCACGGCTGCCTCCATTATCGCAATGAAGTAGCTACATAATAACACGACGACGATAACGTCAAGGACAAAATGGCAATCCCTGGTCTTATCTCCTCGGTAGCCAATCAGACGGCTTGTCAGGCTGCTGTAATGAGCCCTTCTCTCCGCGGTCCTCCGTTCTCGCTTAATGGATTTCTGCTGCGAAAATGATTATTCTTGGAGGGAATGAGGAATGGTTCTATCCTCTCACCCAAACACACACTCACCGATTCGTTAGTGAATTTAGGAGAGGGTGAGGACACCACGTGTCTGTCATTGTTTGAAGATATGATTAACGACTGTGTGGTTATTATGTGTGTGTGTCTGTCTATGTGTGTCTGTATCTGTGTGCATGTGTGTGTGTGTGTGTGTGTGTGTGTGATGTTGGTCAAATGACTAATTGGCATGAGATGAACTGAAAAAAACGTAGCTGTCTAAATCGTCAGTTTTAAAGCTTCCTTGAACTCATAAGACGGTGCATCACCCCTGGTCCTGTGTGTACGTGCCTCTTCACTATGGGGATTGGGATCTGGAAATCAAACAGGTGCAATCGATCAGGTGTTTTTCTGACCTCCAGGTGCCGTACACTGAGCTTGGCGGCAAGACCCTGGTGATGACGGTGTACGACTTCGACCGCTTCTCCAAGCACGACGCCATCGGCGACGTCAAGGTGCCCATGAACAAGGTGGACTTCAGTCACGTGACCGAGGAGTGGCGGGACCTGGTCAGCGCCGAGAAGGAGGAGGTGAGGATTTATCCTTCAAACGGTTGGGGGGACGGGGGTGGGACGGGGGTGGGGCAGGGGGGAGTGCACAGGAGGCAGGATCTCATTCATATGGGTGAGGACTTCATAGGACGCTTCCAAACTTCCCAGGGTGCGGTCAGACAGACGTTGGGTGTTGTTTCACCGAAGCATTTGCCATTGGATGCTTGTTCATACTGTCGATTCCTGCTCTAACCCCTTCCTGGTGTGAGATCACAAATATGTGATTAGAATGTTCTTAACTGAACATTCTAATGCTGATGTAACAATCTCTACTGGTAACTGAAGTCGATGGAGTTCTAGAACACTGACTTAGAATTTGTGGGGGGGGGGCGTTTCAATAAACCCTACTCTTGAAAGGGTTAACCAATGAAAATCTATGAGAGTTCAACAATGATGGCTCCGGTGGCCTCAAAGTTTTTGTGGGAGTGAATTACTTACTCACAACGCTATTCCATATTCCATAATCACACATATGATTCCTTTTAATAAAGTGTTTTAAAAATGTCAGAATCTCCGGAGTTGTAATATGACCGGCAGTGACCCCTGATGTGAACGTCACCGTTCGTGTGGCTTTTAGTGGCAAACAGCACGTGGCTTTGTGCCATTAATCAAACCATGACTTCCTCGCCCGAAATTCAATTTTCCTGGAAAATGCCACGGCACACGGGACCTGGACACGGATTGCCACGGAAACGTTTTTTCCCAGCCACGGCCGGTTAACGTAAAAGGTTAATTAGAAAGTTTGTCGATGTGGCACGGATTTGCACAGCTGAGCCCGTTGCATATTGCGGCCAGTGAAGGGTGAAGTCTGTCTTTAGCGATGTGTAATTCAAGATCCAGTACGTTCAGCCTGAGACACAATTGTGCCATGGTACGGTGGCTAAGCTGAATTTCTGGAGATTTTTTCTAGGAACAAATTTTTTTTTTCCAGGGACAATGGTGATTTCACAGTCACACAGCTGGTTTTTTTTTTTTTTGGTTTTTTTATTAGTTTCCCAAATAGATCAAAAAACAATAACATTCCACCTTATAATGTATCATAGCCCCTCATCCCACAGCTGTTGTTTTCAAATTATTGATATTATAAATTTAATAAACACATACCGCTTCTCTAGCCCCTCATTTAGAAAATGAGACTGCACAAAGAGACATGTCCTGCAAATTATTATTTTTTTAAATACACCACCTCGTATTGTTACTGCATGCTTCCATAAATGCTTTATTATTTATACGCTCCATTCGGATGTGTGTGTGCGTGCATGTGTTTGTGCTCGTGTGTGTGTGTGTGCGTCCGCACCTGTGTTTCCACACCGACCCGATTCCCGAGTGTTCCTTCGAGCGGATTCTGGCTCTCAGCGGGCCACCGAACGTCCTCCATTATCTGGAAAGTGGCAGACAGAGACTTCCACCTCTCTCTCCCACCCCTCTCCTAACCGCGCGGCGCTCACACACTGCCGCGTCGCGCTTCCTTTGACTCCGCCGCCGAAGCCTTTCACCCGTCCGCGCTGTGACCGCGCCCCACCATAACGCCACAAGAGCTCCCGGTGACAGCCAGCTGTGCGCCACTGGCCGCGTAGCCATCTTTTCAGTTTCAGTCGCTGTTAGAAGAGAAGCAGTGTAATGTGTGGTAATGAGCAGTGTTTCAGTCAGACCCACTATAAAATTCATTGTTTTATGAGGATCCATCTACTCGTAGGAATCAAAGCACATTGAGCAAATGTGGGCCCTTTTGTGGAGACTGCATTGCACATAAATACGAAGGCTGAGTGATTCTGCGAAAACAAATACCCACGGAAAATGATGGGTTGGGAGTGGCAAGCATTTATATTTATAGATATTGGCTTTATTTTCGGAAAACAGAATTAGTCTCGGCCCCAAGTTGCATAGACATGCTGTTAATTTTTCAAAGAACAGTTCTTCGTGCCCAATATCAAGATGGCTTTTCAGTACCGTTATTTTTCGTTTAATTAACAACTGAAAATAGCAGGATGAAAACAAAGTGTGTTATCCCAAATTCACACTTCCTCTTTCATTTTGGGAGCATGATCCTGCAGTGGGACACCACTCCCTTTTGGTGTCCTCCCAAAGGCAAATTGTTACTTTAATTAAACCACGCAGTCTCAAACCTTAACGAATTTAGTGAGGCCTGCTAATTGGTCTCCCTACCACCCAGCCATTGTTCGGCAGTTATGAATTATACTCAGTGAATACTCTGGTAGGAATTAGCTCGGTGTGTTCCAGCTACAGAGCCAGGGGGGGCTCGTTTGTTACACTGAACAGTGTCTGGATAGAAATGGATTATGATTCATTGCTATAGATTATGTTACTGTAAGTCATTGACTTATACGTAGTGAGTGAAATAGAAGTAGGGGAATTGACCTTTTTTTATATTATTTTACCAACACCGGGAATTGCTAACGTTTTTTTAGCGAACGGCGCTAGCAAAAGCCTCGCCGTGAGCGTATCCAGCACAGGGGAGCGCGTATTTAAAACCCTTGCCGCATGTCGTCCGCTTCCAATAATGACGGTCCCGCGCTCTCAATTACCGAAGAGCGCTGCGGGAAGATGAAGGGCCAGGGGCACGGAGGGGAAACGGAGAGATAAGAGGGGGCCGCCGGCTCGCAATTGGAGCTAAACGCTTACCGGATCAGCGCCGTGCCTTCCTTATTCAACATCTGCTGCAATGGGCTTGTTTTTTTTGTTTTTTTGTTTTTTTGTGTGGAGATTATAATTAACGCTCCAAACATCTGCAGATGTTCTATGATGGCAGATTAAAACGAACAGACGGCACCGGCTTCCGTCCCTTGCTCCGTAAAATTTCCTTTCCCCAGCTGACCTCGCTGTGTTTAAACGGTTCCCTATCCTATCGATATGGGACGCATCGTTAAAAAAGAATCCGCAGTCGATCGCTGCTCTGAACTCGTTGAAATGAGTTGTCAAACCTGGTTTGATCCTTTGCGTCTAGCGGTACGGTAGGAAGATGTTCCCCTTGTTTGATTTAAATCGGTGTGACGGAAATAGTCGGATGGTTGTCGAGCTTTCCCGACACTCCACGCATAATAAGCAAGCGCATAAAGCATTTTGTGATCGGCACGATGTCATATTGTGCCTCTGATAACAGGAAGCCAAAGCAGCACATTTGAACCCCCTGAAATCAGCCGCTTGTCAATATACTGACTGATTTTGATAAAAATCCAGTCTTCTTTGGGAGTCATGTGATAAACATGATTAGAATATTTCCCCTCCTGTCATTTTTAGTTTATTTATTTATTTTCTTTCCCAGGCAGCATTCTACTGGATGTGTGAAGCCTGAAATAGCTCCCCCCTTATCAAACAGATTGAAAATCAGGACGGAGACAGTCGCACACAGCAGACTCGATACCTGCTCCCTTGCTCTTCACATCCCGTGTCACCTGACTACGTAGATAAGTTAGACTGGGAAATAATCTCTTCGGGTGACAGCGAGGCGGGGGAATGGAAATGGCTTTAACCTCTGATTAACCGCCCTCTCCAGCCCGCTCGGCGCAGTTCAAGGACGACGGTCTGTCCCGTGCGTTATTTTATTCATGAATCTCTCGTCCTGCCGCAGGGGAGGTTAGCGGAGAACGCGTTTCGCGATTTTTACAGCCACGCGCTTAGCGGAACGCGGACCGGTCTAATCGACTTTCGGAGGGGTGTTTGGACATGATGCTGGGGTCCCTGCCCTGTACTCTTTGTGACAACTGGCTCGGAACTGAATCTTTAATGATGACACTGAGCCAGAGAGTCTGATTTAAATTATCTAAAGTAACTGTGAGAAGCACGTGGCCAGGAAGCTTCTTGCATGCAAACATGAAGCTGTTAAAAACACATATTTTCAATCACTAGTGTCAATGAACACAAAGATGAAAACTTGTTCCATTAAGCATGCTTTAATGTTGTGTAATATGTATTCTTAAATCGATTTTGCTCCTGCTGGCTTAAACACACATGCAGTGCTGCTTGAGAATAATCTGCGAACGTGTCCTAATAAATATACTGTACTGCCCTCCACTGTCCTAAAGATAGCATCTCCGAGAGCGCAGTATTTCCGTCTCGTCAGAATGTCCCCTGCTGAATCACCACTATTAACAGCTTCTAACCGCACCCTGGTCCCCATCCTTATACCAGCCATTCCCACCTAACCAGCCTTCAGCTGTGTATCAGTATATCAGAGAATGGCAGCCGTTGATTCAGTAATGCTGCACTTTACTGTAGGTACAGTAGCGCATACCAATGGGAAATTTAGAGTCTCCAATTAACCTACCTGCATGTCTTTGGACTGTGGGAGGAAACAGGAGTACCTGGAGGGCCCAGGTCAGATTCGAACCCAGAACCTCCTTGCTGTGAAGTGAGAGTTCTACCCGTGCCGCCCTGATTTGAACCAGCCATTATTATTATTATTATTATTATTATTATTATTATTATTATTATTTGTTGCCAGATACACGTTTCTTGACTAATTCTACGTCAATAACAATCATTTTGACCACTAGTATGACTGATATTAAGGTTTTCTTTCATTACTAAAAGAAGGAAACATACGCACAGTCAATGCTGGGTGCTCGACTGAGCGGCACACTCGAATCTTTCTCTTCATTAATTTCTTTCATGACTAATCTTTAATCGTGTGGGCCAAAACTGCGTAATCGCACACTGCAAGAACTTCATCTTGGCTACCAATCAGAACCATATGACATCACACATTCACAGCGTAGGGCTTAATCACACTTGACGTCCTTGGTCTGGTATTCACGACGGGTGGTTAATGCACAAGAAGGAGATCATTCCAGGTAAGAGAGCTGAATTTGAATGAAAACTCGGCAAATGTCCAGCCAAGAGCCAGGAAAATGTGCTTATTTTGCTGGCTATCCCGGAAATGGTAGCGTTGCTTTTCTGACTCATTCATGGAGATGAAATAAGTGCCTTGGTAATGTGCGATGGCCTTTGGTTGGACGTGACCAAAGGCAACGCTTAATCACCTGCAAATTGGAATAGATAAATGACATCTTGTTTTTTTTTTTTTTTCATTAAAAACATCAGTTACAATCTCTCAAAGAGGCTAAATGAAAGCGCGCCATTAAAAGAACAGTTCATTCGCATTCAGCTTGCCTGAACTTGAAGAGTGTGTACTAGAGAATATAGCCTTTTTATTTGGGCGTAATATGAATAAGATATCACAGTTTGGCTTACTCATGATATATGCCAAACCAAAAATGACTTTTACTGTGGGGTGCATGAGTAGTTTGTTCAATCCTGTCAATGCTCTTTTTTGTAATCATACTGCCCGCTCACCACATTAGCATTTATAAATATTAATAAATGTTAAAATGATACAAAATAATCTTCCAAAATGGATGTGCCTGTGAATAAAAGTAGTAGTGAGTGCCATCAATGGCGTCCTCACCCTGTGGATGAGAGTGGCTGTGTAAGGTGTTGGCGCTCAGGGGCGCGATCTTCTTGGGGACGGGAGCATCAAATATGGCATCTTTTCCACCACCAGTGCGGTCGATCTTGTCCTGTCATTCAAGCTGTAACTCCTCCCCCTCCTTCCTGCTTTTCCTTTTTTTACAGCAAGAGAAGCTCGGAGACATCTGCTTCTCCCTGCGCTACGTGCCAACCGCCGGCAAACTGACCGTGGTCATTCTGGAGGCCAAGAACCTGAAGAAGATGGACGTGGGCGGCCTATCGGGTGAGTGAGATTAGCAAGGGCCTCTGCGATCCAGCCAATCAGAGAGAGGGATGTGAAAACGGGCGGTTCTATTATCCAATCGCGAATGGCAGCCCAAGATAAGACCCTCGCATTTCAGGAGTCCTGATTCGCTGGGGCCTCGTTTTTGAAAGAGAAACGGCAGTTGGCGAAACTGAAGTCGAAAATATAATTATACGGTTGTGTTGGCAGGGACCTTGCCTGTAATGGTTCACCAGTCAGATTTGACGTAATCAGCTGATGCTCAATTTGGTGTCTGGGCTAGGGAAAGTGGTGGAGAATAGGCACTTAGAGACAGAGAGAATGGAAATTGGTGCCTGTCAAAAGAATTCCTGAAGCACTGTGGACTTAAAAAAAAAAAAAAGATTTCAGTTTACTGCTTCAGAAGTTCAGTTTACTTTTTCTGACAGTTACTTTGGCCTTGTGAACTGACACTCTCAAGTCGAAAGTTTCGGAAACTTGAAGTAAAATGGCATACTGTTGTTTAGCATACTGATTGGTCTAAATAGTGTAATAATTGTTCCAAACAGGCAGCCAACTGTAATTATAATCGTGTAATTGTGTTATCGTGCTGACGTGATCAACCGAAGCCGTTTTAAACCCAGCCGCCCCAAGGGATCCCGGTGTAGGTGGTGAAACACTCCTCTAACACGATTCGATCCTTCTGTCGTGTGTGGGAGTGTGAAGAGACGTGTGGGAGAGGTGATCGCGCGCATCTGCTCGGCACAAGGGGAAGGTTCCTCGCACAGTCCCGGCCCCAGAGCGGGCTTCTCAGTGACCTCACAGCAGGTCGCAGTCCGCCATTGGCTGGCTCGTTGGTGTTTCTGAGCCCTCAGCATTGACTGCCAAAGCGGCTGCTTCCTGTGAGGCAAGTCCCACCCCTCAAAGAGTATGATCCAATCACCGCAAACCCCGCCCACATGGGTTATATTTTCTTAAACAAAGTTTGAACCAAAAACAACCCATTTCTGATTCTTGTCTTTTGGTCAATTATGTAATCTTAGTGAGGCTAAGCTTGGCTACTTACCTCCAAGTGGCGAGGCCTAGCAGAAGGGTTTTACAGCGTTGCAGGAAACAAAAGACGTTTGAATGCAGGCGGGGTTTGCTGTGATTGGATCATACTCTTTAAGGGGCGGGACTTGCCTCACAGGAAGCAGCTGCCTGGAAGTCAAGGCTAAGGGCTCAAAACCAGAACGAGCCCTTAACTTCACCACATAACCTTGAACCTCAGTGCAGTGCAACTTTAAAAAAATCACGTTGAGGGCCTGCAGCACAAGAGCAAATTAGCCACTTAATCAGAGTGAGGATTTAAAAAAATTAATAAATAAAAAAAACACACATTCAGGAAGCAGAGCCGAAAGCGGCGGTCTCCGGCTCCAGCTGCACCGGCTCTGGAAACGTAGCCGCCGCCCCGCGGTTAGCACGATTAGCACGATAGCGCACACCTGCTCTATTGTCCCCCCGCGCTCGTCGGCCCGCGGCGCTCACGAAAGGCCAGACACACCTGCCGCGCAGCGAGCGCACCGAGCGCCGCCCGAGGGCCGCCCGTCAGCGGTCGGGACGGGCGCGAGATTCGGCGATTAGCGCGGCGCCCCTTCTCTTCGTCTGCGCCTCCGTCCCGGGCCCGCCGAAGATTGTCAGCGCTGATCGGCGTCCGTCCGTCCGTCGCGCCGGCGAGCGCGTCCAGGGCGGCGGCGGCTCAGTGCTCACGGCCGGCTTCATTATGGGATGATGGGCACTGATACACTGTGGCTTTCTCCAGCGAGTACAGTCACACACACACACACACACACACACACACAGTCACACACACACACACACACACACACACACAAAATGATTTACTCGGCCGTGTGTGTGTGTGTGTGTGTGTGTGTGTGTGTGTGCCTGCAATGCATGTGCATACACTGTTTAGTGTGTGAGTCTACATGTATGCAGTTTTTCAATATTGAGATAATGCAGTACTTCCAGCACCTTATTCCAGCCCACATCTACGTTTAATGCATGTATATATTTCAAACATATGGCCCTGTGCTGCATTGTTGCTGCTTGAATGCTCATAGGCTGTATTATGCTGTTTCAATATTTGTGTTTTTGTATTTTGTCATGGTGTAAGTTGCTCTGGATACAGGCAATTGCATAACAGCAGAGGCAAGAACTACAACTTATAATAATAATAATCATGATCGTTATCATTATCATCATAATCATCATCATCATAGTCATCATCATCATCATCACCATCATCTGCTGCGGTTATTCGAGAGCATATTTTCAAATCCGTCGCAGTCTATATGCTACGATATTTGCACATAGGTCAATGTGGCATAAATTTATGGAATGACGATGTAAAATGATTTACATAGCGATAGGCAGCAAAAACAGGATTTTAATTCAGTTTGAATGTGGACGTCATGTTATGTCTGTAATCTACATATTAATAGCACATTGCAGCTGTGGCAGTTATTGTACGTGCAGTCATTTCCATTATAATGCGCTTTTCAGACTAATCGCAGCATTGTGATGTTCTAGGGGACTGCTTCCGCCTCACCACTGTCATTTCTCATTGGACGAAATCCCAAGCCTCTGTGCTGGCTTATTGATTGAAATGTGCAGGTTGACCGGTCCCTCAGTATAGATTATCCGGGGGGGGGGGGGAAATGTGAAGGAGAAATATCACGACGCGAATATTAAACTGGGAGAAAGTGACTATGTGGTGAGAAAACAGCACGTACAAACCGAACGGCCATTTTGTAGGTGATGCTGTGCTACAGGAAGTTGACGATGAGCGGGGTAAACCAAAGCTCCTCTACCCGTCAGCAGTGCGCTCCTCTCCGTTCAGTGTCTCCTCACTGATGCGGTGTTTTTACTGAAATGGCAGGGGTGATCTCTAACTCATCCTCCAGCCCCTGCGTCCCGCGACCTGTCTCTTTTCAGGGTCAGCCGATTTCAGGGTCTCTGCGATCGACAAGCTTACACTGCGTGCGGATATTCAATTTGTTGTGTTGCTATAGATTCGGTCACCATTTTATAATCCATAACTACCATCAGTTTCAGTTAAACATGCCTGTAGAGTCGTTTCTACATAGTGATGTTTATTTGACACATTTCATAATGTTGGAAACTGATGTGTAAAAATTACACAGAAACAAATAAAACCGTAAAAACGGTTGTGAAAATACAGAATAAATACAGAAATAAATGAATGTATGAAATAAAGGAACGCAAAGATAAATACACTGGCTCAAATGCTGAAACTGTACTCATGTCAAATCTGTTTATTTATACATGTAGGTATTTATTTATTTTTTGTCATTTGGTTTAATCCTCCAGACCAGGACATAGGCTCAGTTAATTTAAGAGACAGGGGTAGAGAAAATGAGGGAAGTGAAGTTCGGAGACGAGAGACAGGCGAACTCAACAAGACAGCGGAGCCCCTCTGGGGAAGTATTGACTCGGGGGAGCCTGGATTAGAGGGACATCATCCCCCCTCTGCTTCTAAAGTCCGGGCTCTCAGGCCGAGACTACCATGGGCCATTGTGGTAAAAAAAATAAAAATGAAAAACACAAGGTTCCAGTTTCCTACACAGAACTTATCGTTCGGCGCTACTGTATTGCGAACGGTAAATTTATTGTTGTGCTGTATTATATTTTTTTAATTTTTATTTTTTTTCCATTTCGAAGCTTGTTGCCAAGGAACAGGGGGTGCTGGAAGGCTCCCTCCCTTTCTAGTGTATGAATTCCTTGTTGCGGAGTTTTTGTTGCTATATGTATATGTCCTCTTAGGCAGTATGTATATCACACTGCCGTTAGACCCAAAGCTCAAAATGTATGTTTACCAAACAAAGCAAATTCATACCAAAGCCCTAATGTAAGAATAAAACACGTTGTTGTGGTTGCTTTAGCTTTTTTTGTCTTTTTGTCATCTCATCAAGGACTTCAAATACACTGTAAAACTATAGCATCAGTGTTTTGGCACGAGAAGAAGCTTTGATGTGCCTACAGAAGACTGAGAGATGGGAAAAAATAAAATAAGAAGGAGCATGTAAAACAACGATAATTGCCGCTATTGTGAGTCTGAATTTAGGAAGCAGGACAAAGAGTTGAATGAACAGAATTTGCCTCATTTTATCTTGATTGGCTATTATGAAGTTCTCTGCATTCAGAAGCTAATTAGTCAGCTGCCTGTTAGCTGCTAATATTTAAATGAAGTTGTGTCATTATGTGTGAGAACCAAGAGTCACTTTGAAGAGACTAACACAGCACGACGTGGTTTCGTACTGCTTGTAAGAACTCGAGGATGGCACGATACACATCTCCCATTTTGAAGTAAAATTAGGGAAAACTTTTTTTCCCTAAAAAAATATGCATTTATTACACATTTGGTATGGTCATAGGTACTACACATGCTACCAGAGAATTTTTTTGGTTGATTCAAAATCATTAACAAACCCATCTCCTAACCTTTCTTCAAGCTGCTGAACACAACCGTAAACTTGCCTCAACCCTCAGACTTACCGTTTTCCTAACCCTAACCCTAACCCTAGCTGAACACTAGTTTGAGCCCTAAACCCTAATTGAAGCCATCGGTACCTTTGAAAACGTCAGAAAACCAATTTAAAATTGGTGGAAAAAAAGTAAATATCATGAATACAATAATACAAATGCCAAATAATATGTTTGAGGTCATTTAAAAAACAAAACTAAAAAAAAACTAAACATAACTAAAGAGCAAATGGCAAAGTTAAACATAATCTGGCTCAGAAAATACAGAAGAAAACGTACCACTGTTTCCTCTAGGACAAAAGCCTATTTGTGCCCCCCCCCCCACCCCCAGGCAGGAAAGCTAGTTATAAATGTGCAGTTATAGTATATTTCATAGCCGTTGTGTTTCCCTGTGGTGGGGTACAGCTTTTCATCTTTCTTACAGAAGCCTTGTTTTCAGCGGGGAATCATTTGTGGCCAAACAGCATGTGCAGTGGTGAAAAATTATACGATGAGGCTTGCAGTGCGATGTCTGTAATAGCGAACGGAGATAGATGCCTCTCCACGAAAACATTTCTCCACCCATTTTCTCCCGAAGCGTTTCTACCGTCCTGCGTTTTCCCGCTAAAGCTTCCTGCTCGCATCGGGTGGGCGTGTTACCCTCTTCTCAGTAAGATTCTAGTGCTTTCGACGGCACGGAAGTGCATGTGGCAATCTGTGGAGGAACTTCACCGAGGTTTTAGCCTTTTCCACCGAAAACAACCCAACAATCAACCGGAGACAGCGATCGGTTTTAGCGCCCAAGGGTGTCATTTGGGCCGGCACCTCGATACTCCCTGCCTGGGGTGGAATGAAAAATTTCAGTTTTATTGTAGGCCAGTAGAAAAAAAAAGATAGAGAATTGTGGTGCGAATTTTAAGTAATTTGGTCGTTCTCAAGAGCAAAATGAGAACCACTTATGTAAGGTGAAACTACCTTTGGCACAGAACTCAAAATTTAGTAATTTTATATAGTACTTCATTATTTCTGCATTACACTAAGTTAGCATGACTTTAATCGGATCCAATCAATGATGACGTGCTTTCTCACCATCTTTCCTACTGCAGTCATTTGACTCACCATACTTAAGAACTTAAGAAGTACCCCTTTATGTGTAACTGGCCTAAACTCTATGGACCAAATTCATGTTTTTATTTTTCACTGCCTCACAGTGACATTATTTTCTATATTCCTCTCTGAATGAGATACAGAACAGCCTACAGAACAAAGTTTTAGGCCTCAGAGACCAACGGCCCACATTCGTAGCTAGCCTTTGAAGCTAGCCTTTTTTCCTTGTTGGATTGAATTAATTATTTGTTTTGTTTTGTATTTTGATGAAAGGGATTGAAAAAGATGTGCCTCCTCAGACATCTTACAATGAAACAAACGGTAGTACTAAATGAAATGGAAATAAATGTAGCTCCCTACAGTAAATAATAGAGGTGTGAATGAACGTATCAGAGTTTGGGAGCTTTGAAATATCTCCCGCCCCAGCTGGGTTTATCGCAGGTTAATGCGCTGCGGTCGAATGGCTGAACCGGATTTACTGAGCGCCTTCCACCTCAGATCCAAGAGAACCCTTTACACTCACTTGCACACCTCAAAAAAAAGGGGGTTTATAAGTATGAATTACTGACACGCAGGGAGGCTCACCTCAATTTATTTCACACTGATGGTCAAGTTGAGCTTTGTCCCTCGGTGATAAGTTAGGAGTTAAATGAACTGTTGTCGCTACCATGATGGGTTGATGGAGTTTCAGTTATCCTCAGTATGAACTTAGTCCCTTTCCTCTTCCTCAGCACACTGTTGTGTTTGTTTTGTCTGGAAAAAGAATGTCTGCTAAGAGGCAGTAAAGTACAATAAAGTTTTGGCTTTCATTTTGAATGATTGAGGGACCTTTTGGACCATTTGGAAAACCGAAGACCTTAAGAAAAGCATAGCTGTAAAAAGGCTTACGTTTTAGTTGACATTAGTGATATTAACAATACCTGAACAAACCACGCTGAAAGATAGCTAGTAATCAAACCATGCATGTGTCTTTTCACAATAAACACACTGACACACTCACAGACATTTCCGAAACAACAAATAAACTCTTTCTTCAACTGACCAATAATAACATTTGAAGCAGAGCATCTCAGTTTTATTTGCTAAACCCTTTGAAACATACATGTTTTTAAGCAAAGAGCACGGCTGTGTTTTTCCAGAATCAGTTTATTATTGTCTCTCACATTTGTCTCTCAGTCGAATGGCGTATGATGAAGTAAAATACAGATCTCAGCTGAACACCAGCTGGAACAGTGATTACAAAATAACACCACTTTAAAGCAATAAAATAACTGTTTAGAGAAGCGGATCATCCTAATCCACGAGAAAATCATGGTAATTTTTATATTCTTTTCAGACGTTATTTTGCTTCCCTTTCCACAGTGGGAGAGAAAGCCATTTTGGAAATTAATCTGTAATGCGTTTGCCTCAGCATCACCCAGGTACCAATGATGGGAAGTAAATGAGGAAAGAAAAACTTGCAAATGCAATGCTAGCTTTCCAAAGACGAAGCACGTAACATCGGAAGAGGGCGAAACATCATGCGAGTCTCTGTAAAGTTTACACTCAGCGACGTGGTCTGTCTCCTGCCCATCTTAAACCGCATGTGGCATTGTTTGGAGAAATAGGACGCGGTGATTAATGCAAGGGGGCAGGTTTTTTTTTGCCTGCGCAGTGCCGTAGATTGCTTAGAGAGCTCGGGCAGGTGAGGTAATGAGCTCCTTTATGGCAGACTAATGGACCCCTCCACGGCAGTTGTCATAGGGACCTGGGCGTCCATTATTAATGAACCAGCACCGTCTCTCGACGCTCAGACACTGCATCACACTATCAGGCTTTCAGTTGGTCGGGGCTATTTGTTTTACTTTTCCTCTCGTAGCTCCCGTCTGTTTGTGGGCAGCTGCTATTGTATTCGGCAGGTTTCCGATGTTAAGGAGCCGACGCTGTCTCTCCTCGCTCGGTCAGCGTCCGGCTTTTTGAGCTGTTTGTATTTATTCCGTGCGTGAAGCCCGTCTCCGCTGAGACAGCTCGTAGCCAGCGCCCTGCAGGCGTGTCCCGGCGTCTGCAGCACTTCTAGGCGTGAGAGAGGCGATGCTTTCTCGCTCATTTCATTTCGCGAAGCCCTTCTTCCACGTGTAATTATTAAAGATTTGATGTTCGAACATTCGGGGGGGGGGACGTGGCCTTTGAAGCAGGACCGGAAAGCTAGAGGAGGACCGCGGGAGACAAACGATAAAATTTCACGTCGAGACAAACTAACGGCGTGATTTTTTCTACATCCTTCGATGTAAAAACACGAAAACGGGATGCACCTGATTGCTTCAAGGCCTTTATTGTCTCAGCGGGCCTTTGATGTAAAAGTTCAGCGTGATGATAAAAAAAATATAAAAACACAGCTGAACACACAAGCGAACAAGACGCTGATTTACACGGTTTTTAATGTGACATTTTGTCCACGGGAGGCTCGGTCGCGTCTCGTTCTCGCGCCGAAGGAAACGGCCTGACATTAGAGCGCGATGTATTTTCCTTCTCCGCGCTTCACGCGTACGGCGTGGACTCCGCTGTGCCCGATCAATAAGAAATCCCTCCGCGGAGTCGACCCCGTCTTCTTCCCATCTACAGTACGTGATTTGGGGAAACCGCACTGCCGGCGTGTGGCTGAAATGGCTTTTCGGTGGCTGTAAATAATCCGTTCGTTCGCGCCTTCGCCGTTAACAACGCACTGTGTGTGCAATGGCGGGAAATGCTAACGAAAGTTAGCAGTGTTTTGTCTTTTTTCTCTGTTTTGTTTTATTAAAAAAAAATATTGTTATGATTAGATGATTTCTTTTCACAAATCACTCCCCGGCATCTCCAGGGTGTGCAGTCTGGGGGGATCTCCGGGCGCGGTGTAAAATCTGTGGCCCAGCGTGTGAGCAGCCACCCACTCTCACGAGCTGCGGTCCAAATCGCGTCTCATTAAAAGCGTCGTGTCGGACTTATTTGCAGTAAATGTTTTATATTTGCTCCTCTCGTGCAGCTGGATATTTACTGTAAGTTTGGAGTCAGAAGGACAGAAAGGTTGTGCGGCAATACCCAGACATGAAAACGAGCTTGGGGGAGGGTCTGGCTCAACGCTGCATCATGGTACCAGTATGTTTACGAGAATAACATTGCAAGGACGAGAGAAGGCATCCTCAATCAAATCCAGAAAGGGCCAGGGTGTGGGTGCAGGCTTTTGTTCCAACCAAGCAGTAGCACGCCTGATTCCACTAATCAAGGTGCTTAGCAGAAACTCTGGTGTGTGATTAATAGATTCGGGTGTGTGCCTGGTTGGTTGGAAAGAAGCCTGAACCCTCACCAGGCCTTTCTGGATGAGACTGAGTACCCCTGGACCGGAGCCTGAAAGCTGTTCATACACTACATGGCCAAAAGTATGTGGACACCTGACATCCAGCATCCAAAATTATGGGCATTAATATGGAGTTGGTCCACCCTTCGATGCTAGAACAACCTCCACTCTACTAAGAAGACTTTATGCTCAACGTTGGAGCACTGCTGCTGGGATTTGCTTCCAGAATCATCTATGATGTTACTGTTTGCTGTTTGTATGCTATCGATAAGATGAGCCTTTCACTGGAACTAAGGGGCCTGGCCCTAACCATGGTAAAACAGCCCCAGGCCAAGGGGTGTCCTGATACTTTCGGTCATACAGTGTATGTTGAGTTAGGAGATGAGCACCCAGAGCTGGCCTGAACTGGGAGCCATTTCCTGAAACTTGGGGGCCGTTAAGACTGCGGTCCTCTCATAGGGCAGATCACACAAACCGATTCTCCCATTCGCCCCCGCCAGCCCTAAACGACCGCCATTACCCCCCCCACCCCAACCCGTTTCCATCATCATCCTTCCCCTGGCGGCTGATTTGTTATGTCCCTGGAAGGACTTCATCGATCCGCAGCCTCCACTTTTGGCGAGCGTTACCACCCCCCCTCTCCCATTCCGCCCCCCCCCCCCCCCGTCAGAAACGACGCGGCCATAAGTGTCTCTTTACCACTTTCGTCTTCGGCAAGCGTTAAGACTTCCTTGGGAATCATTGGGTTATTGGAGCAAGGCTATGAGATATAGCGATTTCGCTTGTCTTAGTGATGGCGCGAGGCGACTTGGGCAGGAAGTGACAGCCAATGGAACAAAACCAAAGAGACGGTGGACAAAGGCCACAACTTGATACTTTTGAAATCCACCTAAGGCCATTTCTCCTTGAAATGACCTCCAGCTCATCTTACATTTATTTACTTAACATGTAAATATTTAACAGGTTATGTTTCTTTGGCTCCCCCCCTTTTTTCAGTTTTTTCCTCATGATCTCATGTCGAATCTGTAGGCCCACCCGTCCGCTGAAGCCCCTTCTGTCAGTTTGTAAGAGTGCAGATCGCTCCTCCCGTCTTCTAAAACTCCTGCAGTAATTCTGGCGTCGTCGTGTTTTTGCAGTCCGTCCCACTGCACGTTTATTGAACGCACTGCACTGCTGGCATATCTGCAGCTAGCAGATTGCACCTGACCCCGAAGGACCTTTGAGCTTAAATTCCCTATGTGACCATAAAATGTTCTGGCAGAACCATATTTACGTCCTTTATAATAACCGAGGCCGAACGCGAGATAAGGAGTAGCACCAGTAATAACCGGAGGTGTATTTCATAATGCAATATTGGTTTCGCAATGTCCAGATGTGATTGAGTCAATGATAATATTTGATATATCATACCAGAGTACTGCTAGTGGACTCTAATGAAAAAAAGATGCACAAATACCATGATGGAGCTGTATCCATTTAATTTTAAAAAAGTTGCCCTTTGCCAAAAAAGACAGCCAACACCGCTTCACTTTTTTGTGCACCCCGATGCTTCTCCATAACACTGTAAATTCAACACCAACACCTTTGGCGGGGGCGATGTATGCTTTAGGGAGAGGTGTGATGTCTCCTTATCTGGCTTCTGACTGGTGCAGAGTTAGCCATCCGAAGGTCACATCCAAGTCACAAGAAGAAAAAAAAATAAAATAAAATAAATAAAAATAGGCCCGGGTGCTGGAGGTGTTTAATGGGCTGAATGTCTGGACTTGTGGACTCAGGACTCAAATGCGAGTTCCCGGCAAGTCCATGAGGGCTTTGGGGCTGTGCTGTTGTCAGAACAGCGTTTTTACAAGTGCTCTTGTCTGGCCTTTTTCCTCTCTATCGGCCCTCTTAGTAAGTCAATATGTCCGCAAAACTTGGACTGAGGGAATTACCCAAAATTCAGTGCAGGGCAGCCGCGCCCCCATCAACAAGTAGGATTTTTAAAAAATATTTTAGTTTTTTAAATAAAAGAAATAAATGAGTAGTTTAATGTATTTTACCAAAACAAACATTTTAAATAAATAAAAACAGACGCAGCCTTAACCCTGTTTTATTTATTTTAGTAATGCAGTTTGAGCATGCTGTGTTTCCAGCAGCATTCTGAAGTTTTATTAAACACTCCATGATTTCTGCCCCTTTTAGTTTTCCGTGATTTTTAACAACTTCGCCGTGACTGCTCCGTGACATGAGCCAATTTTTATCCCTGACAAACTGCCAGCCTGATTAATAACTGCTGTAATTTTGAGACGCACTGCATGGACTCACGATATAAAAACATATTCCCCTTCTTCTCATTCACCCCCCCCCCCCCTACTCTCATGCCATTTTCTTTGGGGGGGGGGCACCCCCTGGCTATTTCCAGTTCCCACTTGCCTGGTTCGGGTGGTGGATGACTCGCCTCTTCCTCTCTGGTTATTTAAATTTAAGTAAGGCTGCATCGCAATCTCTCAGCAACATGCCAGCTTTTAGGGTGATATCAGAAGTGTTGTCCCATTTAACCTTTTACGTACCCCCTCAAGCCCTTGTCCAGTAATGGACTCACCTGTCCCTGGAAGTATGCCATTAAAGTCTGCGTGTACAGAGGGCTATGTTTGGGATTGGTACCATGGAGTGGTACCGTGTGAAAATTCAAATTAGGTGGGTCGATTTAGGGCAGGAGAGCTCTACTCCTGACCCTGGAGGGCTTTAATACACCACATTTTCCCTCACGGATTGGTCCCTTGTGAAAATTCTAACTTCGATCCGTCCCATCCAGATCAGCAGAGCCCTACTCCTGACCCTGGAGGGCTTTATTACAGAACATTTTTCCCTTTAAAGTGCCAAAAAACCCACTAATGTGCTCAGAACTATGAAGAGAAGCAAGGTCGGTTCTGTCAGGAGTACTAGTGGAATCACGAGTGGTTTGCAGACGCTGCAGACCTCCAAGGACCAGGGTTGAATTTGGCAGATTTAGACATTTTCGAGGGCTTCAGAGTATCTAAGCAATTTGTGCTGTTTTTTTTTTGTTCCCTAAGCTCTTCGCATTTGAAATGAGGGGAAGCACGGTCAACGTCAGATGCTAACCGTTACCTGACACGCCCTTGTATTTCAGTTTCATTCATCGTAGCAACACT